>NC_061116.1:103877032-104127947 GCF_002878395.1 Capsicum annuum | reverse complement strand
TAAAGCTAATTTAGTAAAATAAATTTTTAATAAATATTTTTTAAAAAATTATGTCAAGTCAATATATACCAACAAAAAGAAACTAAAGAAAAATACCTAACAAGATTTTACTTATATAAGGTTAAACATAATTCATTACGAAATAATAATAATTGGTTATTTTTGTATATGCAAATCGTATTATCCATATTGAATCAAGCATACTATTCCTACAAGTTAATTTATTTTTTAATTAAAACTTTGAGCATTAATTATTTGTTGGATTGTAGTTATTTTAATCACCTCAAACTCAAAGCAAAAAATTGTAATATTTCATTTTAAAATAACTTAATATATAAAATATATTTTACTCATATAACTTATTTGATCAATTTGATATTTTTCTCGATTTATCTAAAACCTATTGAATTATGACTTTAACTAAATAAACCTAATAATTAGTATTTCTTGATTTTTCAAAATTCACCAACATTCCTATATCACTCCTGATTAATTATTATAAGCAATTTATATATTTAAAAATTAATATTAAAAAATAAAATAGACATTTATGACATGTGTGCTTCAATCATAATTTTACTATGTCGCCTCTAATTAATTATTATAAGGCATTTGGACATTGAAAAGTTAATAATATTCAATTTGTGATTTAATTATATCATCCCTAATAAATTATTATAAGTCATTTATGTATTAAAAAATTAATAATATTTAATTAAAAATATAAAATAATATTTATAACATGTCTGCTTCAACTGCTTCAATCATGATTTTGCTATATCACCCCTAAATAATTATTATAAGTCATTTATGTATTAAAAATTTAATAATATTTAATTAAAAAAATAGACAGTTATGACATATCTGCTTCAGCTGCTTAAATCTTATTTTTACTAAATATTACTCTTAGTTAATTATTATAAGTCATTTAAATACTAAAAATTTAATAATATTTAATAAAAAAGGTAAAATAGATATAAAAATGACAAATTCACTCTTGATGTTTTAAATTAACTTAACGTCTTCTATGAGATCCACTTAAATTTTTTCCACGGGTATTTTTGTAGTAATTTTACTATGTTACTTCTAATTAGTCGTTGTAAGTCATTTAAGACATTTATGCTTTGCTACTCAATCGTGATTTTACTATATTACCCTTAATTAACTATCATCATCATATAAGCTTTGTGTCACTTAAATTTGAACAAAAGAAATATTATAAAGCACAATAATTAAAAATTTAAATTATCTAAAAAATATAATTGGCTATCAACGATACAAAATTCTGGACAAGAAGAGTAACATATATTATTCAAAAATTACATAAAAAGTATTATAAATTACAATAGTTAACAGCTTAAAATATCTAAAAAATAATTTAATTTGTTATATATTTCAAAAAAATATGTAAAAAAATTATAAATCACAATAATTAACAACTTAAATTATTTTTAAAAATATAAAATATTCGGTTGACTCTCAAAATTATATTCATATCACTTAATTATTATAGAAGAAAAGTATTATAACTCACAAAAATTTAAAACTTAAATTATTTTACAAATATAATTGGTTATCAATACTACAAAAGTTTAGACAAAAAAAATAAAGTATATTAATTGAAAATTAAATAAAAAATATAATAAATTATAGTAGTTAACAACTTAAATTATCTAAATACATATTAAAAGTATGGTTGATTATCTATATTCTATTTGTGTCATATAAATTCAAAAAAATAACATATATTGAACTTGTACTAAATTTCGGATGAATTTTAGAATGTATATGCAATCTTCTTTTTACAAAAAATTGTTTAAATATATCATGACTGAAAAGACAAGTTCTAATACAGCACATCAAATAGTGTATAAGAAGCAATATTAGTATGAATAATACCAGCATTACTAGTACAAGCATTAATAATGCAAACATTACTAATACATTCTATTTTAAAATTATTTTTATACACTTTAACAAATGACTCTTACGTTTCAATGAAAAGAACATATACAAAAGCAAATTCTGATAAAATATTTACAGAATTATATTTTATTGTGTTCTCAAAGTCAAATAACTTAAATTAAAAACTTATAGTTTTTTTATATATATAATTTTCAAAACATTTAAAATTTAAATTTAAAATATTAATTTAATTTTAACTTCAATGAATAAGTTGATAAATAAAAAAGAAGGAGAAATGAAAGCAAAGAATGTTTATGTCGGCTTAGTGGGGGAATACAATACAATTTTAACCTATTAGTTACAACCCACATGTAATGTAATATGCAATGACTAGATAATCATTTATCTTTTTCAATAATTGTTCTCTATTTTATACAACAGGTGTTAAGTCTTATGTATCAATTTTAATCTCATATTTTATACTTAATATAACAAATTTCAGTCATATGATTAAAGATCTGAACTTCAAAATGCATAAAATTATGTTATTTATATAAGTAAGTTATACATGATTATCTTATGGAATAATTTAGCTCCTTCAAAAATACTATCAAGTAGTTAATATGTTTTGTGTATCCATGTTTTATAATTCACATTGACATCAATCTAACTTATCGCACATAATTAAAATATCTTAATGTTGGGCCCATGCTGGCACTGGCCATGCTACTAGTATTATATAGAAGAGGTGGTTTCGACCACATCTTGCAATTATCAAAAAATAGATCCTTTCACTTAATTATACATGATATCTCAATATATAATAATTTCATTATTTCATCATAATGGTTTAAATATTTAATATATTCTATAAATTTATATTAATTAACTATAACTACATATTGAAAGTGAATTTTATTTATTTATTTAATTATTTATCATGTTCAAAACTAATTTGTTACCACAAATCACAATAATTAATAACTTAAAATATTTTAAAAAAACATACAGAAATTTTATTGACTCTTACCACAAAAAACCCTCTACTCCCACTTAATTACATATCATGCCCCAATATATAATAATTCCATTATTTCATCATAATATTTAAATATTTAATATATTCTATTAATTTATATTAATTAACTATAACTACATATTGGAAGTAAAAAAATTTTATTTATTTAATTAGCTATCATGTTCAAAACTAATTTGTTACCACAAATCACAATAATTTGTTATCACATATAGAAATTTTATTGACTCTCATTATTTTAACAATGCCACATAAATTGAGATAAAAAAAAAGTACTGTAAATCATAATAATTAATAACTTAAAATATTTAAAATATATATAAAAATTTTAGTTGACTCTCAAAATTGTATCGAAGCCACATAAATTGGGACACAAGGAGTAAATATATTATTTGATAATTACGTAAGAATTATTATAAATCACAATAATTAACAAGTTAAAATACTTTTTTAAAAATAGATAAAACTTCTATTCAACTCTCAAAATTTTATCGGTGCAGCATAAATCATGACAAAATAAAAAATTATCTTAATTAATTACAATTAAATATTTAAAATAAATTAATTTTATTATTTTAATTGGCTTTTATATAGAAAATTAATCTTTTTAATTATTTATTTATTTATTTTAGTAAATTTAAATGTTTAAATTATTTTTTTCTTATATAGAAATACTAATATTTAAACTTAACTTAAAATTTTTAAAGTAAAAAATTAATAAATTTAATTTAATAAAATAAATTTCTAATGAATATTTTCTTAGAATTTGTATTGGGTCAATATGTAAAAAGTTAAAAATAAATAAAAAATATATAGTAAAATTTTATTATTGTGAAAGATAAATATAATGTACTATCCAATAATGTTTAATAATACCATATTTTGGATATGCAAATATAGCATCCCGTATTTAATTAATATATTATTTTGGTGAATTATAGATGATTACTATTGAATATGATAAAATTATATTAATTTTTATAGTAATAACATAATCAGTCGCTCTTAATTAATCATTATGAGTCATCTAGGTATTAAGAAAATAAATAATATTTCATGAAAAATAAAATAAACATAAAATACTAAATTAACTCTTAATGTTTTAAATTAAATTTTCATCTTTAGAACGATGATTTTACTATATCATTCTTTATTATAAGTCATTTATGTATTAAAAAAATAAGAATAACAAAATGATATGTCAACATAAAATATTTGATTTACTATCAAAAGTTTATTAGTGCCACGTAAATTGGGACGAGACTGAAGAAGATATAAAGCAACATATAGTATTTGAAAATGAAATAAAAAGTACTGTAAATAACAATAATTAACAAATTTTAAAAAAAAAAATTGACTGATTTCTGCTTCAACTGTTTCAGTCGTGATTTTACTATATTACTCCTAATTAATTATTATGATCATTTAAGCATTGTGCCACATAAGTTGAGAGAGAAAAAAATATTATAAATCACAATGATCAAATATTTAAATTATTTAAAAAATATAATTGACTATTGTCGACACAAAACTCTGGATAAGAGAATAACATATGTTATTCAAAAATTACATAAAAGGTATTATAAATTACAATTGTAAACAACTTAAAATATCTAAAAAAAATTAATATGTTATATATTTCAAAAAAATTACATGAAAAATACTAGAAATCTTAATAATCAACAACTTAAAAAAATTTAAAAGATAAAAAATATTTGGTCGGCTCTTGAAATTATATTAGTGTCACTGAAATTGAAATAGAAGAAAAGTATTAGAAATCACAATAATTAAAAACTTAAATTATTTTTAAAATATAATTGACTATCAATGCCACAAAAATTTGGACAAGAAAAGTAACGTATATTAATTTAAAAAATACATAAAACATATTATAAATTATAATAGCTAACAACTTAAATTATCTAAATATATATTAAAATAATATATGTTGAACTCCTGCTAGATTCCGGATGAATCCTAGAAAACATATGCAATCCTTTTAAGTAAATATTATATAGAAGAGGTGGTTTCGACCACGTCTTATCCAGTTATCAAAATATCCCTTTACTCTTACTTAATTACATACCATATCCCAATATATAATAATTTTATTGTTTCATCATAATGGTTTAAATATTTAATATATTCTATTAATTTATATTAATTAACTATAACTACATATTGAAAGTAAAAAAATTTTATTTATTTAATTGGCTATCATTCAAAACTAGTTTGTTACCACATAACTTAAAATATTTAAAAGATATTAGAAATTTTATTGACTCTCATTATTTTAGAAATGCCACATAAATTGAGATAAAAGAAAAAGTATTGCAAATCATAATAATTAACAACTTAAAATATTTAAAAGATATATAAAATTTTAGTTGACTCTTAAAATTGTATCGAAGCCACATAATTGGGACACACGGAGTAAATATATTATTTAATAAATACGTAAAAATTATTATAAATCACAATAATTAACAAGTTAAAATACTTTTTTTAAATAGATAAAAGTTTTATTCAACTCTCAAAATTTTATCGGTGCAGCATAAATCATGACAAAATAAAAAATTATCTTAATTAATTACAACTAAATATTTAAAATAAATCAATTTTTTTATTTTAATTGACTTTTTTATAGAAAATTAATATTTCTATTTATTTATTTATTTTAATAAATTTAAATTTTAAAATTATTTTTTATTATATAGAAATACTAATATTTAAACTTAACTTAAAATTTTTAAAGTACAAAATTAATAAATTTAATTTAATAAAATAAATTTTTAATGAATATATTTTTAGAATTTGTGTTGGGTCAATATGTATCAAGTTAAAAATAAATAAAGAAAAATATATAGTAAAATTTTATTATTGTGAAAGATAAATATAATGCACTATCCAATAATGTTTAATAATATTATATTTTTCATATGCAAATATAGCATCCCCTATTTAATTAATATACTATTCCAGTGAACTATCGATGATTACTATTAGATATGATAGATTATATTAATTTTTATAGTAATAACATGATCAATCGCTCTTAATTAATTATTATGTGTCATCTAAGTATTAAGAAAATAAATAATATTTAATAAAAAATAAAATAGAAATAAAATTTGAAATTAACTTTGAATGTTTTAAATTAAATTTTCATCTTTTGAATGATGGTTTTTCTATATCACTCCTTATTATAAGTCATTTATGTATTAGAAAAATAAAAATAACAAAATGATATGTCAACATAAAATATTTGATTGACTATCAAAATTATATTAGTATCACATAAATTGGGACGGGACAGAAGAAGATATAAAGCAATATATATTATTTGAAAATGAAATAAAAAATACTGTAAATAACAATAATTAACAAGAAAAAAATTGATTGATTTCTGCTTCAGCTGCTTCAATCGTGATTTTAATGTACAGTGATGTTTAAAGAGGGTGAAATGGTATAATGAGATTTAAAGAGAATAAAATGTATGTAGTAAAGTGTGAGAAGAATAAAGCATAAGTAAATTTTATTACTATATTTTAAAGAAATTAAAGAAAAGAAGTATAAAGATTATTTGCAAAAGATTTTTACCAACTAATTGAAATATAAATAAAGTAAATTTAAGTACCAAAAACGTATATCTATCACAAATTTGCTACCAAACACTTCACATTTTCTTAACATTAGCAAATTTTCTATCAAATATGTGTAGCCATCTTTCTCAACTTTTTACAGCTCCTCAATATTAATTAACATTTCTCTGTTTTAAAAATAAAATAAAGAAAAGAAAATCTCAACATTTCCTTCTCTATTTAAAAACAACACTCTTTTCCTATGTTAAAATTAATAATTAAACTAAACAATAGCGAATCTAAGGTGTGTATTCTCTTTATCGGGTAAGTTTACATGATTCTTAATCTTTGCGATATTGAAAATCAATAATCTGCTGGATATTTGATTTAAGCTATTTCATCAGATTTACGCCTCTTTTTTCTTTATATTTTTTATCACAAAATTCAACAAGAAGGTTAAAAAAAGGTTTCAATTGTGATCCCCTCAGCTCAATCATACTAATGAAAATATTCTATTGCTCAAACTTTCTACTCCAAGATAAATTCTAAAACTTAAAACTTGCAATCCACATATTTTACTGTTGGGCCCGTGCTGACACTGGCCTTGCACTTCTAGTATATATATATATATATATATATATACTAGTTTAGTCGCACTTGCCTCGCACTTGTAATATTTGATTATTTAAAATTAAACGATTTTGTATATTGTAAAGATTTTTAATAAAGTGCAAAAAATTTTAAATCACTTCTTAAAGATCATTCACACTTTGATATAATAACAAAAACATAACATATATTTTATTGTAAGCACAAACAAATTTTATCACCAGAAGTTTCCAGTGATTAATGGATCGTAATTTTTGTGTATGTCATGTAGTACCTTTTTTTCTTGCTGCTAGATTAAAGATATAGATATAAATATAGATTATAGATTCACGTACAAAGTGGTACACATATATGAAATATTGATAGATTAATGTTTTGAATTTCTAAGAAAATTAATTTGCCTACCATATTCATATCATAAGGGGAAAAAAATATATCAACGCTAAATTTATTTTTCATATGATATATATATCAGGATTCCTTTTTCTAATATTATTTTCTATATATTTTAGGAATCATATATTTATTTTCTTATATATTTTATTTTAATTTTAGAAGTCCTTAATATAATAAAATAATAATTAAAAAATAATAAAAAATATCTAAAGTAGAGACTTTTAAAGAAAAGTAAAAAAATAATTGTTGCACGTCTATCCCAAAATACCCATTATAAAGATGCGAGTTAGCTCAAAGCAGAAAGTGCATTAATTTTCACACGTTATATGCTTGTATCCTAGTATAGAAACTATTTTCTCGACATTCTACCAGAAAAAGAAAACTATTATCTCGACAAGTTGAATTAAAGCGGTAATGAACTTCCTGACAAGTTAAAATAGTTGATTCTTTTTTAACACTGAATTATGATTATCTAAATTTGCATACTTTGTCAAAGTGACAATCTTAATAACTTGATACGTGTTTCTAAGCTACTTTTAGACTGTAAATATTTACTCTTATGGAGTGTTTACATCAAATTATATAAATTTATTATAGGTAAGTGATTTAAACTAAGGATGTAAACTTGTATGTTAATCAATCATGGTTAAAAATCAACCCCAAAAAAAGAAAAATAAGTAACTTTTAAAAACTTATGTTAGTGTTGGATAAAATTACCTTTGTCAGGGAGAGACACTTTGACATAAATTTTTACCTCAATTTTAAATTTCTTGATATTAGAAGTTTTTACCATAGTTCAAAGAAGGAAAAAAGTGAAATAATTCCTTAGAACCTATACTTTTGGTCCTTAAATTCAACCACAAGGCTCTTTTTCTTGCTAATCCCAGAAATAATGTAGTGCACGTGTTTTTTTTAATAATTGAAACTAAACACGGTGTAATAAACATGTGGACAATTTAAATTCTAATAATAAATAACTTTAGTGCATTGAATATACATAGCAAAATATGAAATTTATTATATCCTAAATTTTAGGTACATAATTCAAATATGGAAAGGTTTAATATCTCAATCTTAATAATTGTAAGTTTTAGAAAATTTTAAAAATAGTAAAAAGACGATTTTATGTCTTTTAATTAACGCCAAAAAGTTCAAACAATACTTCAAAGACATATATATATATGTGTGTGTGTATATATATATATATGCTTCATGTCGTCTATTGATATAAAATGTATAAAAGAAAATAATTTATTGAAAAGCAATGGTTGACTTTAAAGACTAAAGATAGTCAAAATAAAAAAATATTTTTCAACGTCATATAACGGATAATAATAACAAAAACAACAGATACTAATAGATTAGAAACTACAACAAAACAATATGATGTCTTTACAAAAAAATCGCTCAAAGCTCGACCATTCGTCTACCACCTATGGAATACAATAAAACAATATGATGATCGAACTTTGACTTATATACTATATCCCAATTTTGAACTACTACTTTGAATGAAAAAACATGTTTCCAAGTTGCAAAGTATCATCTATTAGAGAAAGGTAGTTCTTTGAATTGATAAAAGAAATTAAAATTACGTCTAAAAATACTTCTTGATCATATTTTGTATGTGCGATAATCATTAAAGCATGTACCAAAAAAATAACAACAGATAAAGTTTGTTAACAAATATAATGATGATATGTTAGATCTCATGATTTATTCAGTATTAAAATAATTGTGTATAATTAAAAATTTAAAAGTGAATTCATATAATGAAGAAGGCTAGACAACTCTAGTGATGAATGTAAGAAGAAAGCTTTAATTAATCATCAATCATCAAATTCGAAACAAAATAAGAAGAAAACACAGAAATAGAAGAATCACACATATTTTTTCAAGTAAAATTTGATCAATATACTACTTAAATAGAATTATAGACATTTTTTTATATAAGGTAAAATTCTATATAATTTAGAGATTTTTACATAAGGTATAATTCTAATTGATTTTGAAGTGTTAAGTATTACTATTTCTTAGCTGAATCAAATAATTTGTTTTCTTTTTATGAATATATTTTTTTAAAATAAAAATTATATTTTGATTAGTAAATTTTTTCCTTAAAAGCTGCATGAGTAATTTTTTTTCAATAACTATAAATTTGATTCTTAATTTTGTTTCCTTTTCCATCATTTTCTCCTATTACGTTGTGGAGGACTCCAAAAAAAAAATTACATGTTACATTTAATTCCTTTTTTATTATTTAAAATTAAATGATATATATATATATATATATATATATATATATACTAGTTTAAAGAACAAGCAGAACAAAATAAAGAAAAAGATACGAATATGAATTTAATGTTAAATTTAGCAATATGTAATATGTGCTATATAGATGAATATACGTGCGCATTTAAAGAATATTATTATAAAGGAACATATAATATAGAAGAAAGTAAAGAAATAAGAAAATTATATTTTACTAAATTATCTGAACCATTTAGTTCAAAAATAATAAATAATTGGGATGAAGCAAAAATAGTAGATACCCAGGAGCAAGAATAAATTTTTACTACAATGGTATAGAAGTATATGTGAAAAATATAGAGAAGAAATAAAAATGGAAAAAACATTAATAAGAAATTTAGCATGTTGCAAAGATAAAATAGTACCTCAATTTGGATGTGAAGAAAGATATTATATGAAAAGAAAAAGACATAAGAAATATAAGAAATACATAAAATCAAAATATAAATATAAGAAACCAAGAAAAAGATATTATGTAAAAAATTATAAACATAAAAGACCATATATAAAAAAGAAATCTATAAAAGAATGTATTTGTTATAATTGTGGGAAACGAGGACATTTAGCTAGAGATTGTAAATTACTAAGAAACTCAAAAAATAAACAAATATCAAAAATAAAAATACAAAATACAAAATATATACAGATAGATTATATAGATTATGAATTAGAAAGTGAAGATTTATATATGAAATTTTGGAGGATGAAACAGATAATGAAATAGATAGTGAATTAGATGAATCAAATGACTGAAGAAGATATAAAAATGAACCAAATAACTGAAGAAGATATAAAAATAATAACAAAGTACGAATATTTAAATGAAGAAGGAACAGATCAAAAAATAATATTTGATAGTAATATATTTGACGAAATAAAAGAAAAAGAGTTAGACTTAAGTGTAGAAAAAATATTTAAAATACCAACAATAAAAAATATATATTTAGTAGAAAAAAGGAAGAATACTACGTAGTAAGTCAAAAGGAACATGTAATAGATTGTAGATATTCAAAAGGAAGAGCTAGCATAGCACTAGTAACAAAAAGAATAATTAATAAAGAAATAAACGATATAAAAAATAAAGACCCAATAAAATATGTACACCTTGGAGGAATAGAGATATTAATAAAAGTATGTTTTAGAGAAGGAATAGATACACCAATAGAATTATATTTAGCAAATGATAGGATTATAAACCTATAGAAAAAGGTATAATAACTGCCATAAAAGGAAATTTAATATACCAAAAATTTTAATTTATAACTAGTGCGAATTATTCAGTAGCAATAACAGATAAAAATATAGATAAATCATTAGTATTATATTGAAAAATATCAGGGATAGAACTAACCCCAGGAAGTAAAATATTTATAGAAAGATGTAAAGATTTATATGTATTAACAACAAAACATAAAATAACAGGAAAAATAAAAGTAATAAAATACAAATAGAAAGTCCTTTTGAACAATTCATAAAAACAATTGATAATAATGACTATAGTTACAAGAATATAGATATAGAAGAAAATTTAAAATTAATAAATGATAGGATAAGTACATCAAAAAGAATAGCTCACGAAAAATCAGAATCATCAAGTTCATAAAAAAGAACAAGTTATGAAACAACTTCAACAGTTAATTTAAATTAATATTATATAACGGTAACAATAAATGAAAAAAAATATTTAATAATCTTAAACATAGGACAAGAAAAAAATTATGTAGCAAAATATCTAGTAAAAAATAAAGAAATAAAAGCTAATAGTAATATATGCCCAGATTTACCAAGAAGCCTAATAAACATTAAAGATACGGCAAAAAAAAGAAATAATAATAGGAGTTAGAAAAATAAAAATAGAATTTAAAATAAAGGAAGAAATGCAAAAAACAGATATAATATTAGGAATAAAATTGTTAGAACAAGTAAAACCATACAATATAGAACATACACAATTATCTATAATGTATAATAAAGAAAGGTTATTCATAAAAAGAACTTTAATATGATATGAAAATATATGTACTTGTAAAAATAATAGTAGAAGAATATTATAATAGATATTATACACCTATGATAGATACAGGAGCAGAAGCAAACTTATGTAGATACAACTGTTTACCAGAAAATAAATGGGATAAATTAAAAACACCAATAGTAGTCAAAGGATTTAATAATGAACAAAGTTTAATTACATATAAATCTAAAAGTGTAAAAATACAAATATGGGATAAAATAATAACAATAGAAGAAATCTATAATTATGAACTAACATCAAAAGATATGCTTTTAGGAATGCCCTTTTTAGATAAATTATACTCACATATAATAACTAAAACAAATTGGTAATTTACAACACCATGTAAATAAAAAGTAAGAGCAAAAAGAGTTATTAATAAAATAAGAAAGAAAATTGATTGGATAAAAGGAAGTGAAAAAATTACACAAAAGTTAGAAAATATAAAAAATACAGAAGACACAGTATAACTAGTTGTATTTTCGATAAATAAAAAAAAAATAACTAAACTATATTTTCAATAGATAAGGTAGAAATAATAAAAAAAATTAGAACAATTATATAGTGAAGATCCATTAAAAGGATGGAAAAAACATAAAACTACTATAAAAATTGAATTAATAGATAAAAATAACATAATAACTCAAAAACCATTAACATATAATTTTGACGATTTAAAAGAATTTAAAATGCATATAGATGAATTACTAGAAAAACAATGTATACTAAAAAGTAATAGTAAACACAATAGTCCAGCATTTATAATAAATAAACATAGTGAACAAAAAAGAGGTAAAAGTAGAATGGTTATTGATTATAGAAATTTAAATGCAAAAACTATGACATATAATTATCCAATACCAAATAAGATATTAAAAATAAGACAAATACAAGGATATAACTATTTTAGTAAATTTGACTGTAAATCAACATTTTACCACTTAAGGTTAGAAGAAGAATCTAAGGAATTAACCGCATTTACAGTACCACAAGGATTTTATGAATGAAACGTATTACCATTTGGATATAAAAATGCATCAGGTAGATATCAACACTTTATGGATAGTTATTTTAAACAATTACCTAATTGTATAGTACACATAAATGATATATTATTATATACAAAAACTAAAGAAGAACATTTAAAATTATTGGGATAATTTATAGATATAATAGAAAAATCGGAAATAAGTTTAAGTGAAAAGAAAACCAAAATTATGATAAACCAGATAGAATTTTTAAGAATACAAATAGAAAAAAGTGGAGTAAAAATGCAACAACATATAGTAAAAAAAATAATAAATTCAAAAGAAGAATTAGATACAAAAAAGAAATTACAATCATTTTTAGGATTAGTAAACCAAGTAAGAGAATATATACCAAAATTAGCAGAAAATCTAAAGCCTTTACAGAAAAATTTTAAAAGGATGTAGAATATAATTACAACGAAGAAGATAAAAAACAAGTCCAAAAAATAAAAATACTTTTGAAAGAATTACCAAAATTACAATTTCCAGACGAAAATAGAAAGTTTATATATATAGTAGAAGCAGATGCGAGTGAATGTAGTTATGGAGGAGTACTTAAATATAGGTATGAAATGAAAAATTAGAATATCATTGCAGATACTATTCAGGAACATTTAATGAAACAGAAATAAAATGGGAAATAAATAGAAAAGAATTATGTTCATTATATAAATGTTTATTAGCATTTGAACCATATATTGTATATAACAAATTTATTGTGAGAACAGATAATACCCAGGTTCGATGGTGGCTAACAAAGAAAATACAAAATTTAGTTACTACAAAAGAGATCCGGAGACTAGTATTGAATATATTAAATTTTACATTTACAATTGAAGTAATTAGTACTAACAAAAACTTTATTGTAGATTACATATCAAGACAAAGCTACACAGACTGATATAATAGAAGATGATGCTTTAGAAAAGATACTCAAAACCCTAACTATGCTTTCAATGATAGTGGACAGCATGAGTAATGAAATAGAAAAGCTAAAGACTAATGAAGTTAAACTGAAGTCTAAAGCTGCAAATCAGCTAACTCAGCAGTGTGCAGAGCTATGTCGATCGGAAGACATTAAAATTCCAGAGCTAGAAGGAGACGTTGGGACACTTCATAAAACCCATAATGTTTATCAATCTACAATTGCAGGTACAAGCAAAGAAGTTAGTAGACAAAGATACCAGAAAATGAACATGAATAAGATATTTGAGATAAATAATATCTGAAAAACGTAAAGAATTAATAATAAGGATAGAAAGACTACAGTATAACATAATTGCTGGAGTTAGTAAAAATTCAATAAATGCACAAAAAGAAGAAATATCAAATTTAGAATCAACCATAGATAGTCTAGAATATACATACCAACATGATCTATTAACAATTAAATAGAAATGAACAAAGAAGAATTTATAATAGACGAAAAAATATATGAAAACCATGAAGGATTAAAAATAAAAATAGTATTTTCTAATCTAGGAAGAAGGTATAAGAAAATAGGTGAACATTTATATTTAATGTTAGAAAAAAGAAGAATTAAAATTAGAAGATAAGTTGGCAGCCATGGTAAGAATAGAAAGAGAAAACGAAGAGATAGATAGAAAAAAGGAAATAGATAAAATAAAACAACAAACTACAGAAGAAATACAAAAAATAGAAGAAACTAAAAATAGTAGGATTGCTGAATTAGAAAAAGAACTACAAATGCTAAAAGACTTGTATGAAAAAAGACAGAAAAAAAAGAAGAAAAGGATAAAGAAAAAAAATTATTAATTGAGATAAATCAATTTAAAGAAAAATTAGAAATAAAAAATAAAGAACTAGAAACCATTGAATTAGAAATAAATACAATAGATGCTGAAGAAACAAATAATTATGACTCGGAAGGTAGTGAAACATATACAGAAATTCTAGAAAACATAGAAAAACTAGAAATTAATGAAAAATAAGAAGTAATTAATAAAGAAAATCTAGAACTAATAAATACAGAAGTAAATACTCTAGATAAAAATATAATACCTAGTACATTAGAAATAAGAAAACCAACCTATAATTACAAAAATAAGCTTAAAAGATATAATCCAAAGGATGAATATAATAAATGAACACGAAAACAAATAATTAATTACAAATTTTTAGATATAGATTGTGTAATAGACACAAATAAAATAATACAACTATGGGTAGGATACATGTCAAAATAATTATTAGATAATAAAATAGATTCAACAAACACACCAGAATATATAGAAAAGGCATTAATAGGAGCAGTAAAATTATGATTTTTAAACCTAGCCGAAGCAAGTAAAAAAGTATTAAGATCTGATACAAAAACAGAAGGAACATCAACATCTACAAAAATATTACCAACAGAAATGTTGAAAAAATACGAATAGGAATTTAATGTTAAATTCCTATTTGATTATTTAAAATTAAACAATTTTGTCTATTGCAAAGTTTTTAATAAAGTGCAAAAAAGTTTAAATCACTTCTTAAATATCATTCACACTTTAATATAATAACAAAGACATAACATATTTTATTGTAAGCACAAACATATTTTACCACCAGAAGTTTTAAGTGATTAATGAATCGTCACTTTTGCATATGTCATGTAGTACCTTTTTTTCTTGCTGCTAGAGGCTAAGAGAGACGCGTCGATTTGAACCTTATTTGTGGTACTATTATTTTTTCTATATTGAAAATATTTTCTTACTTTTAAAGTTAAATCTCTAGAAATCTTTAATTACTTACGTAAAACTTTTAAATATTTGGTACTTCTTATATTTTTCTTATTCTAACGCTTTCATATTTATTTATATATTTTTAAGATTTCTTAAAACCAACTTTAGTTGGTTTAGAATTCTTAAATTATTGAAAAATTTAATAGTTGTCATTAATTTTGATGACCTCGAATAAGGAAAGGTTTAATATAAATATTTAATTAATTTTCAACTCTTAAATATTTAAAACAGTAGTGAAAATATGATTTTGTCTAAAACAGAGACTCTTAGATATAAATTATAGATTATAGATATAGATATAAATATAGATTATAGATTCACGTACTAAGTGGTACACGTCTATGTAATATTGATAGATTAACGTTTTGAAGTTCTAAGAAAATTAATTTCCCACCTATATATTCATATCATAAGGGAAAAAAAATATATCAACGCTAAATTTTTTTTCATACAATATATATTAGGAGTTCTTTTTCTAATATTATTTTCTATATATTTTAGGAATCATATATTTATTTTCTTATATATTTTATTTTAATTTTAGAAGTCCTTAATATAATAAAATAATAATTAAAAAATAGTAAAAAAATAATTTTATCTAAAATAGAGATTTTTAAAGAAAAACAAAAAAATAAATGTTGCACGTCTATCCCAAAATACTCATTATAAAGATGCGGGTTAGCTCAATGTAGAAAGTGCATTAATTTTCACACGTTATATGCTGGTATCCTAGTATAAAAACTATTTTCTCGACATTCTACCCAAAAAAAAAACTATTATCTCGACAAGTTGAATTAAAGCGGTAATAAACTTCCTGACAAGTTAAAATATTTGATTCTTTTTTAACACAGAATTATTATTATCTAAATTTGTATATTTTGTCAAAGCGACAATTTTAATAACTTGATACGTGTTTCTAAGCTACTTTTAGACTGTAAATATTTACTCTTATGGAGTGTTTACATCAAATTATATAAATTTATTATAGGTAAGTGATTTAAACTATGGATGTAAACTTGTATGTTAATCAATCATGGTTAAAAATCAACCCCCAAAAAAAGAAAATAAGTGACTTTTAAAAATACATGTTAGTGTGGGACAGAATTGCATTTGTTAGGGAGAGACTTTTTGATATAAATTCTTACCTCAATTTTAAATTTCTTGATATTAGAAGTTTTTACCATAGTTCAAAGAAGGAAAAAAGTGAAATAATTCCTTCGAACCTATATTTTTGGTCCTTAAATTCAACCACAAGCCTCTTTCTCTTGCTAATCCCAGAAATAATGTAGTGCACATGTTATTTTAATAATTGAAACTAAATACGGTGTAATAAACATATGGACAATTTAAATCCTAATAATAAATAACATCATCGCATAAAATATATATAGCAAAATATGAAATTTATTATGTCCTAAATTTTAGGTACATAATTCAAATAAGGAAAGGTTTAATATCTAAATCTTAATAATTGTAAGTTTTTTTTTTTTTTTTAAATAATGAAAAGACGATTTTGTGTCTTTTAATGAAGGCCAAAAAGTTTAAACAATACTTTTCTCTCTCTATATATGCTTCATGTCGATCCATTAATATAAAATCTATAAAAGAAAATAATTTATTGAAAAACAATGGTTGACTTTAAAGACCAAAGATGGTCACATAAATAAAAAATTATTTTTCAACGTCACATAATGGATAATAATAACAAAAGCAACAAATATTAATAGATTATAAACTACAACAAAATAATATGATTAGATCTAATCTTTACACAAAAATCAGTCAAAGCTCAAACATTCATCTACCACCTATAAAATACGATAAAACAATATGATAGATCGAACTTTGACTTATATACTATATCCCAATTTTGAACTACTACTTTGAATGAAAAGAACATGTTTTCAAGTTGCAAAGTACCATCCATTAGAGAAAGGTAGTTCTTTGAATTGATAAAAGAAATTAAAATTACGTCTAAAAATACTTCTTGATCATATTTTGTATGTGCGATAACCATTAAAGTTTGTACAGAAAATAACAACAAATAAAGTTTGTTAACAAATATAATGATGATATGTTAGATCTCATGATTTATTCACTGTTAAAATAAGTGTGTATAATTAAAAATTTAAAAGTGAATTCATATAATGAAGAAGGTTAGAAAACTCTAGTGATGAATGGAAGAAGAAAGTTTTAATTAATCATCAATCATCAAATTCAAAACAAAATAAGAAGAAAACATAGAAATGGAAGAATCACACGTATATCTTCAAGTAAAATTTGATCAAAATACTACTTAAATAGAATTATAGATGTTATTTTTATATAAGGTAAAATTCTATATGATTTAGAGATTTTTATATAAGGTATAGTTCTAATTGATTTCGAAGTGTTTGCGATTTCTTAACTGAATCAAATAATTTGTTTCCTTTTTATGCATAGATTTATTCTGTTAAAAAAGGTATATTTCGATTAGTAAAATTTTTTCCTTAAAAGCTGCATGCGTATTTTTTTTTTCAGTAACTATAAATTTGATTCTTAATTTTGTTTCCTTTTCAATCGTTTTCTCCTACTATGTTGCGGAGGACTCCAAAAAAAAAAAATTTACTTTTTACATTTAATTTCTTTTAGTTGTGAGATTCCTCCTTTTCTTTTTTTCCCTTTTCTGTATCTTAAGTATTTAAATAATAATTTTATTTTAATTATTTGAAAAAAAAAAATAGTAAATGAAGATAATGAAGGACAAAAGGTTCAAATCACTTTTCTAAAGATTTTTACACTTTTAATATATTATAGATATAGATTATAGATTATAAATATAGATTATAATATAAATTATAGATACATGTGTATATATATATGTATGTATGTATATATATATGTATATATGTATGTATATATATATGAATATATATTTCAAATCTTTCGAATCGGTTCGTATTGTAAATGCACCCAACCACATTAAAATTGAGAAACCGTAATATTGTAAAAATGAATTTTTAAATCAGTGTGAATTATATAATTCAAATTGTATTATCCAAACTGTTTCAAATTGATTCGAAATGAATTTTTAAATCAGTGTGAATTATATAATTCAAATTGTATTATCCAAACTGTTTCAAATTGATTCGAAAATTCGAGTTGATTCAATTGTGCATAATACTAGATACATCTCACAGTCTGGAGATTGGATATTCCTTAGTTCCTATTATAAGGTGGCATTAGTTGCATCTCTTTGCGGGGAAAAAAAAAAGATATACCATTAAAACGGGTTGTACGTCTTTTGCTCATTTGAATATTTTAATTGTATATAGCTCGAATTTGATAATACGTTCTCTCCGTATGTTATTCTGCACCATTTATGTCTAATAAAATCTTGTCCACGAATTTGTATGTTATATCAAAGTTGCTCTATCAAAGTAGTGACCTAAAATGCAATCTTCACATGCAATTGATAGATGACAAGTAGCAAATGAACTTGTGGCATAAAATTTCTGCTAGTTGGTATCATGTTTGGATTCTCATGTGATTGTTTCAATCAGTAAATACATATCTTATCACTAGCAATTTATCACACGTGTGTCACATGATTTCAAGTGACTTATTAGATTGAAATGTATAGATGTGGTGCTATATATATATATATATTATAGAGACGTAGTACATGTTAACTCTTCAAAAAGTAATAACGTGTCATGCTATGGCTTCATAATAATAAAAATAATAATCTTTTTTTGTGTTTCTAAACTAGGTGTATCTAATTTTTTTATGCTTTTTTTTTTTTTTTTTTGTACATTTTACTTTACTCTATATTAGAAGAATGAATGGAGAGGAGCTTAGGGTTAACGTGTGTATGTGTTGTCTGCTTCATTTGTTTTAATCGTAATTTTATTATATTATTTTTAATTAATTATTATAAGTATTTACATATTAAAAAAATTAATAATATTTAATATGAAAAAGTAATATAGACATTTATGACATATCTGCTTCACCAGCTTCAATCATAATTTTACTATATCATTGCTAATTAATTATTATAAGTTATATAAGTATTAAATTAATAATAATATTTAATTAAAAACAGATAAAATAGACATAAAATGATAAAACAATTCTTAATGTTTTAAATTAATTTTACGTTTTATATGAGGTCCATATAAATTTTTTTTACAAGTATTTTTAATAGTAATTATTCTATATTACTTAGTTAGTATAAGTCATTTAAGACATGTCTATTTCGTTGCTTCAATTGCGATTTCACTATATCACCCCTAATTAATTATTATGGTCATCTAAGCATCGTGTCACTTAAATTGGAATAGAAGAGAAAGTATTGTTAATCACAATGATTAAAAACTTAAATTATTTAAAATATATAATTAACTATCAATGTCACAAAAGTTTGGAGAATGAAAGTAACATATATTATTTGAAAATTACATAAAAAATTATTATAAATTATAATAGTTAATAACTTAAAATATCTAAAAAAATATTAATTTCTTCTATATTTTTCAAAACACGTAAAAAAAAATACTATAAATCACAATAATTAACAACTTAAAAAATTTAAAGGTCACATGCCTGCATTGTCACAACTTCATTGATCCTTTCCCATGCCTCCATTTTTTATTCCATTTTAATTTATTTATCTTATTTTTTAAATTTGTTATATATTTCAAAACAATACGTAAAGAATACTATAAATCACAATAATTAATAATTTTAAAAAATTTAAAAATATAAATATTTGTTGACTCTCGAAATTATATAAGTATCACTAAATTGGAATAGAAGAAAAAGTATAATAAATCACAATAATTAAAAATTTAAATTATTTTTAAAATATAATTGATTATCAATTCCACAAAAGTTTAGACAAGGAGAATGACACATATTATTTAAAAATGACATAAAAATATTATAATTATAGTAGTTAACAACTTAAAATATTTAAGAAAAATAATTTATTATATATTTCTTAAAAAAGTAAAACATACTATAAATAACAAACAATAATTAGCTTAAAAAGTTTAAAATATATAAATATTTGGATGACTCTCGAAATTATATCAGTGTCATTTAAATTAAAATAGAAGAAAAAATATCATAAATCACAATAATTAAAAACTTAAATTATTTTAAAAATATTATTGACTTCAATGTCACAAAAGTTTGAAATAGAAAGTAACATATATTATTTAAAAATTACATAAAAATTATTATAAATTAAAATAATTAACAGCTTAAAATATCTTATAACTTATTAAAAATATGATTGATTATCTAAATTCTATTTGTGTCACATAAATTGAGATTAAAAAAAATCTTGATATTGTTATTAAACAAGAAAGAATAAAAAAGAAGAGTAGAGAGAATAGAGAGAGTAATTGTTATTTCTTCTCTTGAGGGATGAGAGATCGTATAATTGTCAATACAATGAACATAACTCCTCTATTTATAGGAGATTTTTTTTTTCAAATTTCCCCTATAAATAGAGGGGTTTTTTCATTGTATTGACAATTATACGATCTCTCATCCCTCAAGAGAAGAAATAAGAGTCACTCTATCTATTCTCTCTACTCTTCTTCTTATTCTTTATTATTTTATAACACGTTATCAGTACGAGACTCTGCCAAATAAGGTGAGATTATAAATCTATAGGTAAAGGTTAGTAATTCTTTATGTTATTTGTATTTTTCTATTAATGATATAATTATTATTGAATTTGGGGAAAAATAATTGGTTTGGAACCATTTATGTTTTAAATTCATTCCTCAAGAACAATATCATCAAAAGAAATGATAATATTTGGGTTCAAGTCTCATCGATTTATGCCTAAGACGCCTTTATATGGATAAAATATTGAGTTTGAATCTCAATACACCATATTGATGATATTGTGATGGCTAAGGCAAAATAATGGGTATTGGGTGAAAAATCATGAAATTCGACCCATTGAATATGCTCCATTCCATAAAGTGAATGTGGTATATATGATAAGTCTGAAATATGACAACTTACTTCATTCTTGATGTATATGTGGTAGCAGTGCATAATATGTCTGAAAGAAGACAAGTGATTGAATGCACAAATATAATAATGATCATAAAAAATGATGATATTTTCACACGCTTATATGATTATAAGATATGCTAGAGAAAAATTCTCTACATCATATGTATGCCTCGATTTTCTTTTGAAGTAGCAAAATCTTGAAAGAGGTTATAAGCTATCATAATCTGATACGCTTAAGGCACGATTATATTCCATTCCTGGGGAATGAGAAACTTATTAATGCAAACGTGCACTTGATTGTGATTGTATCACAACTCACCTCCGAAAGAGGTTGAATAATTTTGAAATCTACTTCTGAAGTAGTAAATCTGAAATTTATTCATGTAATAGTAAATCTGAAATTTACTAAAGAAAAAGTACATGTCATGGTAAACTTGGAGTTTTCTAGAATAAAAGTTCATAAATTGATATGAATGATTGTGAAATCTTGAAGATGTGTATGTATTGAAGAATTAGAAGATTCTTCAAGAATTGTTTATGTCGTTTGTTCTCATGACAAGTTGGTTGGACCAACTAATATTGAGATTGAATCCCTTCAAATCTGAAAATTATAAAAGGTAAATAAGGGCCCGTTCACCTATCATGTGATATGTTGAAAAGATGCATCAATAAGATGATCACATGTACATTCATGGTCAACCTACGTTTGACGTTCATAAAGTTACTTGTTCAATATAAATTGAGCATAATTTTCAGATTGTGTAATCAAGATAATTCTTCTTGATGGTGATGGTTTAGCATTGAATGTCTTCGATAAATATCTAAACCATTGTTAATGAGAACAAAACTTAATGTAATAGTATGAAATATGATATATTGCAATAGCATTTGTATGCATTAGACCAATGAATTATGATTATTTCTTCCCTCTCAATTGGTTTAAGGTCGGGAATCAATTATTCCATCTAATAATTTTGATGTGCGGTATATGATTAATGAATATACCATAATGCACAACGATGGATTCCTCAAAGAAGTAGAGGATATATGTTAGTTTTCCTAACATTAGGGGGAGATTATTAGCGCTATTTCAAGTCAAATGCCGAAAGCATCTCATATTAAGCGCAAGTGCTCTTATGTTGTGTTCCTAAAGGACAGAGTCTATGCACGCGTGAAGCGTGATAGACTAATCGGTTCCAAATGAAATAGTCCTTGAAAAATAAGGAGCAAATAATCATAATAAGAAGGCAATGAACTCTTGAAAAGCCTACAACATAACACTTCATGAAATCTTATGTAAGGTTCATGTGCCTGAAAATAATGAAGTAATGAGATCTCAAAATGTTATGTCGCATTGTGAACCGATACAAAATGATATATCATCAATATCTTTGACACAATATTGACGCAATATTGTGAAAGATTACGAGGATCTGAATTCTAAGTTTATTTAAGCATGCTGACGTAGAAACATTTATCAAGTGACATGAAAGGATGCATTTTGGTAAGCATAAAACTTATTTGATTTGCAGTCTAAGCACTTGAAGATGTCACTCATGCAATGTTGAATATTGTCACTTGACAAAACTTATGTGAAAAATTTTAAGGATTCAAACTGCTTGAAGCATATAAAAGTTTCTGGGAAACTTATTTATAATCCTTATATTGTATAAGCTTATTGCTTGAACATCATTGGAACTCTTGGAGAGTTTTCAAAGCAATAGATTATTTGTTGAAATTCAAAATATATCGAATTGGATTGGTTATGAAGTACCATATCTTAGTGCAATTGATGCACTCATGTACCTTGCAAATACTACAAGGCCTATAGCCTTTTCAGTCAATTTGTTAGCAAGGTATATTTCTGCTCCTACTATGAGACATCAAAATGGGATAAAACACATGAGCTTGTTTTATTCTAAAGATCGTAGTCCCGATCTTATTGGTCATGCTGATGATGGGTACTTATCTGACTAGCATAAAACTCGATCTCAAATAGGCTATGTGTTTATATGTGGTGGTACTGCCATATCTTAAAGATATACAAAACAGTCTATCGTAGCCACTTCATCGAATCATTCTGAGATAATAGCTATTCATGAAGCAAGCCGAGAATGTGTATGGTTGAGGTCCATGATACATCTTATTCGAGAAAAATATGGTGTGAAATATGACAATTTACCCACAATTTTATACAGAGATAATTTAGCATACATAGCACATCTTAAGGGAGGATTCATAAATGGAGATACAACGAAGCACATTTTGCCAAATCTTTCTACATACATGAGCTACAAAAGAATGATGATATTAATGTGCAACAGATTCGTTCAACTGACAATGTGACTGATTTATTCACCAAATCTTCTCCAATTGCAATTTTCAAGAAGATGCTGCACAAGTTCGAGATGTAAAGGTCAAGGATGTTCTAATTAGGGGAAGTTAATACGCGTTGTACTCTTTTTCCCTTACGAGATTTTGTCCCACTGGGTTTTCCTTGTAAGGTTTTTAATGAGGCAGCCGAAATGCGTATTATTAGAGATGTGTACTCTTTTTCCTTCACTAGATTTTTTTGCCTACTGAGTTTTTTCTAGTAAGGTTTTAACGAGGCAGATTATCTACCAATTAGACATTCAAGGGGGAGTGTTATAAATGTATTTATATTACAGTGAATGTCTATCAAGATCTACTTTGATATCTATTAGAATTTGAAGCATCCATCTTTTACTCAGACTAGGAGTAAATTTTCTTTATAAATAGAGGGGTTTTGTTCATTATATTGACAATTATACGATCTCTCATCCCTCAAGAGAAGAAATACTCTATCTATTCTCTCTACTCTTCTTCTTGTTCTTTATTATTTTATAACAGATATCTAGTAATACTAGTAATGTGAAAGGCCGTGCTCCTCACGGGCCCGTTTACACTATCTAATTATTTTTTTTTTAATTACAAGTCAAATAATTTGTTTCTTTTTAATTATGTATATTAACGGTCTTATAGAAATTACGTTAATGTAATTATCATTAATTCTAAATTATGGTAGACTCTTGAACAATAAACAAAATTTTAAAAGTTAAATAATTAATTCGTAATTGTTAATGAAATTATCATTAATTCTAGTATTGAAATAACGCTGAAACATTGAAAATCACATTTAATCAACATTTTATACGAAAGAAATAAAGCTATTACTACTCACAATTTTCAACTTTTGCTTTATCAAGTTAAATTCTTGTCCAAACTTAGTTATAATAACTTCCAGACTCATTTTTTCACCTTCAGCTTTAAATATTTCTAACCTCAACGAATTATTATTCAATATTTTTATTTTAAAAAATATTTTATGTCACAACTCAATATATATACACACATACTCAAAATATACAAAACTAATTAACGTCGCTAAAGAATAAAATAATGCAGTTTTAACTTTTAAGATAGTAAATTTATTAATGAAAAAAGAAATAATCTCATAGGTAAATATAAGGGTAAATTTCATCCATGATCACTTAACTTTGTATCTATTACGCAAAAGTCATTTTTCTTTCATTCATTTCATCCATGGTCACTTAACTATGTATCTATTACGCAAAAGTCTCTTTTCTTTCATTCATTTCATCCATGGTCATTTAACTTTACTCCGACCATCACAAAAGTCACTATGATCGGATTTTACAATAATTTCATTGGAAAAATAATGTGGCAACCTTAATTAGTTCTTAATTTAAATTTAAGTGAATATATAATATATTACTCATATATTTGACCCTTTTTATCTGTGCACAACACAGTTTTCCTTATGAATTATTTAATGAAAGAATACCAATTTCTTAATAGATTAGATTACCTAATGAAGACTATTTTCATAAAAAAAAATTGGTTGATATTTTTATGAAATAAAATTATACTTATATATTCTTAAAATCCTCTAAAGTTGAGACATGCGTTGGTAAATTATTTTTTTCCTCTAATATTATGGCATGTAGTTGATAAAATTATTTTTCTCCCTCTAAAATTGTGACATGTAATTGATAAAATTATTTTTTTCATATATTCTTTTTCTTGCCACTTGAGTCTTTGCATTCGATATATCATAATAACGTGATAAACTACTCTATTTATTGAGTTTGTCTTTATATTTTAATTGTTTGACTAATCGATTAATTCTCTTAAAAGTTTTTATTATAATATTCAATTTCTGATGAATTATATATTGTTTAATAAATTTAATTGATAAATATAAAAATTAGATATCCTATAATTTCTTTATCTATTAGAGTACTTATATTTTGTAACTTTTATTAACATAACTGTACGTTAATATAACATTATTTGTACAAATTTTGACAATACTTATTCAATGACACAATTAAAAAGATTTTATTTTAAAACTATCTTTAGCATGTTGATTTATCTTCAAGGAATTAAAATAATTTATTTTTTTAAAATAATATCATACATGTATTTCTATTTTATGTGTTTTGAAGAATTTATCTTATTTATCACTCTTTTTTGATGTGCCTTTTTGGCTGATGAATGCAATATTATGAAATATTTCATAAAAATATCAACCAATTTTTTTTATGAAAATAGTCTTCATTAGGTAATCTAATCTATTAAGAAATTGATATTCTTTCATTAAATAATCCATAAGGAAAATTGGGTTGTGCACATATAAAAAAGATCAAGATATGAGTAATATATTAAATATTCACTTAAATTAAAATTAAGAACTAATTAAGGTTGCCACATTATTTTTCTGATGGAATTATTGTAATATCCGGTCATAGTGACTTTTGTGATGGTCGAAGTAAAGTTAAATGACCATGGATGAAATGAATGAAAGAAAAGTGACTTTTGCATAATAGATACAAAGTTAAGTGACCATGGATGAAATGAATGAAATAAAAGTGATCTTTGTGTAATAGATACAAAGTTAAGTGACCATGAATGAAATTTATCCATAAATATAAGTAATAAAAGAGTTCTTAAAGTAATACTTTATCTGTTTCAATTTATTTACTATACTTTTCTTCTTTTCATTTGAAAAATAAAGATTCTTTCTTCTTTAGCAACTTTTTTAATTTCAATTTTTCACATGACATGTTTAAGATCATAAGAAGATATTTTAATACTCTCTATTTATTTTTAATCTAAGACCATAATATTCAAAATTACTCTTCATTATTTTTAAAACCTTGATAACTAAGTCAAAATTACACAAACAATTAGGAAGTAACAATAAACAAACAAAAATTCAATTGCTTTCAAAAATTGATCAGTTGTTATGGACACATGTGGAAGTCCATGTGTCAATAACAAAGACGTGTGGCTTTATTTCTAATAGGCACAAACACAGTCATATCCCACCTCTTTAAGTTAGATAAGATTCCATGAATGTATTTGGCTATAAATAGCCTTGATCATTTAAGGAAAGTTGAATTACTAATTTTACTCTCTCCATTTTATGTGTTTTATTTTCACTTTTAATTTTATATTACGTTATCAGCACGAGTCTCTATCATTTCGAGCAAATCCAGGTAAAAAAGGTAATTATTTACTTTTCTTAAATAATGTCAAATGTATTCAAACCTGAATTTGTTGCCTTAGATATATCGGGCAAAACTTACATGTCTTGGGCACTGGATGCTGAAATACATTTAGATGCGATGGGTCTGGCAGACACCAGCAAAAATGAAAATCAGGCATCAAATTAACACAAAGCTAAGACCATGATATTTCTTCGTCATCATCTTGATGAAGGTTTGAAAATGGAATACCTCACAATTAAGGATCCACTTATATTGTAGAATCATTTAAAAGAAAGATATGACCACCTGAAGATGGTCGTCCTTTCGCAGGCACATTATAAATGGACTCATTTGAGATTATAAGACTTTAAAAATATAACTAATTATAATTCTGTGATGTTTAAAATTAAATCGCAGTTGAATTTATGCGGAGAAAATATAACTGATCACAACATGTTAGAGAAAACATTCTCTACTTTTTCTGCCTCGAGTATGCTCCAGCAGCAGCAATATTGAGAAATGGGATTTAAAAAGTATTCTGAATTGATTGCTCATCTTCTTGTTGCTAAACAACATAATAAGCTTTTAATGAGAAATCACAAAATTCGACCTCCTGTATTGCTCTATTCCTTGAAGTGAATGCTGCACATTTTCATCAAACCAGGTGTGAAAAAAATTCTGGCACCAGTCGTGGTCGTGGTCATGGTCGTGAAAGGTATTTTAATCAGAGTGATCGCTTTGCAATAAACAATGACCCTCAACACCAGCAGTGTAAAAAGAAGGGTGAAGCTCCTGAAGCAGCATCAAGGATGAACACTAAAAATAAATATTATCAATGTGGAAGAAAGGGACACTGGTTGTGTATCTGTCGTACGCCAAAGCATCTGGTGAAATTCTATCAGGCTTCCCTTAAGAAAACAGATAATGACGTAGAGGAAAACTTTATCTCTGAAGATAATGTTGAGCCCATTAATTTAGATGCCTCAGATTTCTTTACAATCCCAGAAGGATATGTTAATCATCCTGTAGATAATGAATATGAAATAGTTTGATTGTTTACTTTCCTGTTAAGTTGTATTAGTTTATATTTCTATTAATAGTATCTCACTAATCTTGTAAATAAATAAAGTTTGTGTAATACGTTATGTGTTAGTAATGCTATAATGTTTACTTTGTTTATATTTTCATCTTGAAGAATATATGAATACTCCTGAAGTAGAAAATCAAAATTTATTCCTGAAGTAGTAAATCTGAAATTAAATATATAATAGAAAAAATTCTCTACAACTATATGTATACCTCAATTTGCTTCTGAAGTGGCAAAATATTGACAGAGGTCCTAAGATATCATAGTTTGATATGCTTAAGGCATGTTGCAATAATTATATTTCGTTCTCAAAGAATGAAGACTTTTGATAAAATTGTTAATTATCTTTCATTCTCAAGGAATGGGAATTTTTGATAAATGTTACAATTGCAGATCCATTCCCTGAGGTGAATGTGACATTTAGTAAGATATATAAATGTACACTTGACTATGAAAATTACATTCAAAAGGAGTAGAAAGAATTATTCTAAAATTTACTCTCGAAGTAGTAAGTCTGAAATTTATCTTAAATCTTACTCCTGAAATAATAGAACCTTGAAAGTTACTCTTGGAGTAGTAAAATTGATATTTACTCCTGAAGTTGTAAATTTGAGATTTACTCCCGAAGTAGTAAGATTGTGCAATAGTAAAATCTTGCAAACTACTCTCGAAGTAGCAGACCTTTTACTCTAGTAAATAACTCATGCCATGATAAATTTGGAGTTTACTAGTTTAAATAATTCTATTTGTTGCGTGAATGATTTTGTCATCCTGAAGATGAGTATATTTAGCTTTAGACATATAAGGAAGAACTTGAAGATTCTTTAAAAACTATTACTTGTTCTCATCATAAGTTAATTGAACCAGCTAATGTTGGGACTGAATTTCCTAAATTCTAAAAAATGTAATCGGTGAATAAGGTCCCATTTACCCATCATTTGATATGATGCATCCATAAGATGATCACATGTACATTTATTGTCAACCTGTAGTTTGACATTCATAAAGTTGTCTTCTCAATAAAATTGAGTCAAGAGCATAATATTCAGATGAAGTAGTCAAGACAATTGATCTTGATAATATTGGTTATATTCAAGTTGGTTTAGTATTTAATGCCTCATATAAATAGCTAAACCATTCTTTATGAGAACAAAGATATAATGTATTGGTTTGAAATATATATTGCATACAATAGCACTTGTGAGCATTATACCAATAAATTATTATCAATTCTTCCCCCTCAATTGGCTCAAGGTCAGAAACCATATATTTTCCATCTAATAGCTTTTTTTGATGTGCGGTATGTAATTAATAGATATTCCATGATTCACAAAGATGGATTCTCCAAAGTAGATTGGAGTATATGTTAGTTTTCCTAACATAAGGGGGAGAAATAAACAGCTAAGAAATATCTTGAGAATTATTATTAATACGATCCTTATTTAAAAGATAATTCAAGTCAAATACCAGAAGCATTTACTGATCCAAAATTAATTTTATATTTAGCTGTAGATGCTCATACTATATGTCCCTGAAGGACAGAGTCTATAGTATGCATGAAGCATTGTAGATCAATTGATTTCAAATAAGATAATCCTTGAAAAGAAAATGGAGCAATGATCATAATAAAAAGGCAATATGCTCATGAAGAGAGACAACATAACGCTTCATGAAACCTTAAGAAGAGGTTCAGGTACCTGAAAATAATGATGTGATAAGATCTCAATAAGTTATGTTGTAATGTGAACCAATGTGAATAATACCTCATCGACGATATCTTTAGTACAATAGTGCACAATATTGTATAATATTATGAAAATCTAAATTCTATATTTATTTAAGCATGCTTACGTAGAAATAATTATCAAGTGAAATATGCTTCTTGGTAAGCATAAGGTTTATTTGGACTGCAGTCCCAAAACTAGAAGATGTCATGTATTTCATATTGAATGGTTCACTTGATAATGAAATTTAGATTAGAATCCCAGAAGGATTAAAGATGCCTAAAGAATATGGTTCAAAGTCTCAGAAATTATATTCAATTAGATTACAAAAATCATTATACGATCTAAAATAATCTAGGTATATGTGGTACAATCGCCTTAATAAGTACTTGATAAATGAAGGTTACATAAATGATAAAAACGACATTAGAGTTTGTTATACTCGCTGTTTATGTGGATGCCATAAATCTAATTGGAACTCTAGAAGAGGTTCAAAAGGCAATTGAATATCTAAAAAAAAAGACAAAATTCAAAATGAAAGATCTTGGAAAGACAAAATTTTGTCTTGGTCTGCAGATTGAACATTTAGCAGATGGGAACTTCATCCATCAATCTTCCTATGCTGAGAATGTCTTGAAACAATTGTACAAGGACAAAGCACATTCATTAAATAATCTAATGATTGTTCGATCACTTGAAGTGAGTAAAGATTCATTTTGACCTCCAAAAGAGGGTGAAGAGATTCTTGGTTCTGAAGTACTATATCTTAATGCTATTGGTACACCTATGTATCTTGATAACATTGCAAGGCTTCATATAACCCATTCTGTTAATTTGCTAGCCAGGTAAAGTTTTTATCTTTCATGTAGACATTAAAATGGAGGTAAGTATATATTGCAATATCTAAAGGGGTCTATTGATATGAGTCTATTTTATACTAACAAAGATAGTTTAGATCTTGTTAGTTATGTAGCTGCAGGTTATTTAACTGAATCACATATAGCAAGATCTCAAACAGGTAATATGTTTACATATGGAGGTACTGCTATGTCATGGCGATCTACAAAGTAGTCTATCATTGCTACTTCTTCAAGTCATTTTGAGATAATAGCTATTCATGAGACAAGTAGAGAATGCATATGGACGAGATCAGTGACACATTCCATCAAAGAGAAATATGGCTTGAAGTTTGATATCAAGATACCCATAGTCAAATTTGAAGACAATGCGACATGCATAGCTCAATTAAAAGAAGGCTTTATAAAGGGAGATAGAACGAAGCACATCTCACCAAAGTTTTTCTTCATACACGATCTCTAGGAGAACGATGATATTGATGTAAACAAAATCCGTTCAAGTAATAATCCAGCAGATTTATTACCAAGTCATTACCAACTTCAACTCTCAAAAAGTTGGTACATAAGATTGGAATGCAAAGACTGAACCAGTTGAATCGAGGTCTTCATCAGGGAGAGTAAGAATACGCACTGTACTCTTTTTTCCTTAACTAAGGTTTTTGTCCCGCTGAGTTTTTCCTGGTAAGGTTTTTAATGAGGCAACACTCAAATGCGTATTCAGAAAGTTTCGTTTTACATGGACATCCAAGGGGGATTTTTATAAACACATGTGGAAGTCCATGTGTCAATAACAAAGCCATGTGGCTTTATTTCTAATAGGCACAAACATAGTCATATCCCACCTCTTTAAGTTGGATAAGAGTCCATTCATGTATTTGGCTATAAATAGCCTTGGTCATTTAAGGAAAGTTGACATGGTGAATTACTAATTTTTCTCTCTCTATTTTATGTGTTTTACTTTCACTTTTAATTTTATATCATCAGTTATATAATATATTGGTTTAGGAAAGTGAATTAATGTGTCTAGAATATTATGGCGTAATTGCTGATAATTTTTATTATTGAAGAAATATAAGCAAAGAATAATAACGGTGAAACACGTTCTTTAGTGGCTCCATTTTAAAGCTTTGGGTGTGATTATCAAAGGAAAGAAGAAAATAAATACCAACAAAAAATAATATAGCAACAACAGAGCAAAAAAATGAAGAGCAAAAAAAAATCTCCTAACGTCCAAGGCATATAGCACGAGAAAGGGGCTCTTTTTTGAAACGAAAAAGAGCCTAAATTGCCCTTTGATTATTGTAAATGGTTCAAATATATCCTTCTTCCATATTTGGGCTCTAAAATGCCCTTCTCATCCACCCTTGAGCCCTACTTTGCCTTTTTCCCCTAACAAAAAAATAATTCAAATTTTCATTTAACAAGTGACATTTTTCCAGTGGTTGAAATTTTAATTAACCAAAAACATGTTAATCTACCAATCAATACCCAACCCACCTTAAAACCGACTATCCTAATAGTTAAAGCTTTTAAATCAATTCATTTTCTCTGTTTCTTCTTTTTCCTCGATTCCTTTTCACCTCTGATTACTCGACATCTCCTGTGAAGATATGTCTTTATTAGAAATTAAAAATATTTATCGTGTAAGCATATATGATAACTTAAAAATCATGTCTATAAACACAGAGATGGAGAGTAGAGTTGTACACTTTTCTGTTTAATAAATTTTCCTGATTGGATGATGCATGTACTAGGAGTAATTTATTTTTTTATAAACCATAGGTAGTTGAGTGGCCTTTTGATCTTAAGCAAAATGTTAGTGGTAAAATTCATTTCGTACAATATAAGAATATTAGTATACATAAATTGATTACTGTGAATAAGTAGTTGTGAAGGTCCTGGGTAACGCCTCGAATCTGGTACCTGGAATGTTACACAGTGCTCATGACCTCGAAGGACCACAAGCTAACCCATGATTGATATCTGTACCTGTATACTGCATGCATACTGTATAATGTGAAAACATGAACTGAAAGTCCATAAGGTTCAAAACTGTAACATAAGATCTGATAAATCATAACTTATGGATAGGGTATGAAATACCCAAAACAAAACTGAAATAAGCTATCCGAGCATACTGTAGTCTGAAAAACCTCTAAACATGACTGTCTGAATAAGGAGTTGATGGTACATGTCCCCAACTAACTCCAACTAATAAAATAATTAACGAGCTAATAAAATGATGATCGTGTCCTCGAAAAATGAGGACCCACTTCTAACTTTGACTACTAAGACTGGAATCTACTGATGCTCTGGAATCGTGTCTCTAAACCTATGGTATAAGACACTATAGTGCAAATGCGTCAATACTTTAAATGTAATGGTATGCATGTGAGGTAAGCTGAATGCATGGGGTTCATATGCATGAATAAATATAATAACAAATTGACTATCATGAGTGTGAGAGTACATGCATGAGACATAAAAACTAACACTGATACTATGATAACATGATTACTGAATCTGAATACTGATAACATGACTTACTGATAACTGATATAACCGATAACATGAGTAACTATATCTGACAGTCCTGAATCTGAAGGAACTAGCTGAGTTCCGTACTGTATCTGATAGTCCTAAAATCTAAAGAACTATCTGAGTTCTTGACTACTAATGATACTAAAACTGTGGGAAATAGTCATCTAACCGACATGCCCCAAATAACGCATTATAGCTGAATTGGGGTACAATCTATGCCCTGATTGGAAGGGTGTCAATACTGCGCCACTGGTAAGAAAAACATGTGAGTGACCCTAATATAACAAGTTACTCTAATGAGAATGGTGGGAACCCTCATATAGCAGGTTAAGTCACCTCATCTACCCTCATTGTAATACCCCATACTTTTCGTAGCTAATTTCATCACAAAAATGTCTAGTATTAGCTTTGAAATTGAATGATGGTTATTCCATGAGGATTTTTCAAAATTTTTTTTTTCATGTGGAAAATTTAATAAGATTTTCGTCGATATAAAATTTACCCAAATCCAATAGCCGGGTCAGAAGTTACGACTATTAAGTTCCCGTCATAAAACACGCCATATTAGTCAGTGGCGCGCCATGCCACAAGAGGAAATGACATTTGGAAAATTCTAGTAGGGGTCCACGATTATGGCGCGTCGCGCCAGGGCCCAAATTCAGAATTGTCTTTTTCTAGTATCTCAGCGTGATTTCCTCAGTGTCGTGCCAAAGTTCCAAGTCGCAAAAGAAGGGGAAACATGATGGCTTCGCTTTACGCCATTCCTCAATTTTCCAATTGTCAAATTTTAGTGACACGACGCGATAGCGCCTCGTCATGCCAAGGGTCCAATTCGGGAAATTTTACTGAAATTAAATAATGCATTCAGGGTTAAAAGGGTTAACTTTCCACCCCTATTTAAGCCTTTTAGCACGTGATTCAACCACTTTTCACCCAAAATACACTCTCTTCTCTAAAAAAACCTCTCGAGACCAACCTAGGGTTTTTTTATAGAAGATTCAGAATCAAGAATTTCCTCCGTTAATCTTCACGGAATCACGAACCAAGGTATACGTAGTGTTCATTCATGGACTCCTTTCGTCCATGAAGCCCAAGAATCTCTTTTCTAAGTTTAAGTCTATGAATTTCTTTATGAATTTCATGTTGGTTTTTTTTTCTGTTGAGAATGATCAATTGAATTCAAATCCATGTTGGGTAATCAATTTTATGTGGAATTGATTTGTATAGATGTATATTCATGTAAACCTATGAATAAACCCTAGATGATAAAATTAGAGATGAATTATGATGATTAATTATTGTATAATGTTGTCTACATATGATATGCCTAACATTTTTTTGATTAAATGCCTAGATGAAGGAACAATACCTAACTAGTATGATATCATGAAATCTCCATGTATGTACAAGTTATGCCTATCACATGTTTTGATGAAATGCTTCAATAAATGTATTATGGATTATGATGTTAGTTATATGTTCAAATAAGTTATGCTTGGTCAGTTTTCCTTCCATCGAGTCTTGGGGGTACTTGTACCTGAAATATTAGCTGTGTGCCTAGAGCCATGTCATGTTATGAATCCTTAGACTTCAGATAGTCTTATGACTCTGGAAATATCCATGATATCATGAACTTAGTCAGTTGTCAGATATTAGTAATATTCCATCAGTCAACGAAATTCAGTAACTCAGTCCATATTTGGTTCAGTAAATTAGGATTAGTGTCTATTTAGATAGGAGTAGAAATTAGCACCGAGTGAACCCAAGGATAGGAACTCACCTGTTATGTGAGGGTGTGATTCTTAGAAGTAATCCTTGCATTCCAGAACTATGTAGCCAACATAGGTTGAGACAACATAACCTACTATATGAGGGTAGATGAGCTGGCTTAGCCTGCTATATAAGGGTTTCCACCGTCCTCACTATAGTTACCTGTTATATTAGGGTCACTCACATGTTGTCCTTACCAGTGGTGCGACATTGACATCCTTCCAATCAGGGCATAGATTGGACCATAATTCAGCTATAATGTATCATTTGGGGCTTGTCGGTTAGATGACTACCTCCCACAGTCTCAGTATCAGTCTCAGTAAAAAAACTCAGATAGTTCTTCAAAATTCAGGACTGTTAGATACAATCAACTCAGACACAGTATGAAACTCAGATAGTTCCATCAAATTCAGGACTGTCATATACAGTCACTTATGTTATCAGTTATATTCAGATTCAGTAATCATTTTATCATAGTATTAGTGTCAGTTGTTATGTCCTATGCATGTATTCTCACGCTCATGATAGTTAGTCAGTTATTATTATTGTTCATACATATGAAACCTATGCATTCAAACTACCTCACATACATACCAGTACAATAAAAGTACTGACATATTTGTGCTATGGTGTCTTATACCATAGGTTCAGAGACACGAGCTCCAGATCAGCAGTAGATTCCAGTTTCAGCACTCAGAGTTAGAAGTGAGTCCTTATCATTTGAGGACATGATTATTCCTTATTATCTCATTAATTAGTTTATTAGTTAGAGTTAGTTAGGGACATGCCCCATCATCTCCTTACTTAGACAGTTCAGTCAGTTAGAGGATTTCTAGACTATCATATTTCAGACTTTAGTATGTTTAGTTTTGTTTTGGGTATTCTATTACCCCACAAAGATGTTATATTATTCAGATCATGTTCAGTATTGAACCTTATGGCCTTTCAGTGCATGTTTCTACATTATTATGTCATATTATGTAGTGTATAGGTACAAGTATTAGTCACGGGTTAGCTTGTGGTCCTTCGGGGTCATGAGCACTGTGTAGCATTTTGGGTACCAAATTTAGGGCGTTGCAAACTTGGTATCAGAGCCTAAGATTCAATAAAGTCTTAGGAAGTCTAAAAGCCGCATCTAGTAGAGTCTTGTACATTGGTGTGTTGTGCGCCACATTTGTGTACAGGATGCTATAAGATGTTTTAGGAACAGTTTTCCCTCTTTCAGTATTCATGTTGTGCCAGTGAGCATAATGTCAAGTCAATCTCTCAGTCTATTCCGTTCTCCCTTTTTTCTACAGAACATACCTCTTAAAAAAAGAAATGAAAACCAGTTAGCCCCTCAACCCAAAGATCCTTTGGGCAATCATGTTTCTCATGCGGAGTTCAGGGCTGTATTCACTACTCTTACTCAGTCAGTTGCCACTCAAAATAAATGACCAGAAGTCATTTCGGCCAGCCCAGTGGCCAATTCAGCCACAGTTAGGATTTGGGACTTAACCTGAATGAATCCTCCATTTTTCCTCAATTCTAAGGTAGATGAGGACCCTCAGGAATTCATTGATCAGGTTTAGAAGGTAACAAACATCATGGGGATGACTACTGTTGAGAGTGCTGAGCTAGCTGTATATCAGTTAAGGATGTGACTCATACTTGTTCAAATAGTAAAAGTCAAATAGGTTAGATGATGCAGGTCCTATAGAGTGGGAAGAGTTTATCACTGTATTCTTAGGCAGATTCTTTCCCCAAGATCTTAGTGGCTAAGGTGCTAGAATTCATCAATCTCAGGCAGTAAAATTTGACGGTGAAAGAGTATTCTCTTAAGTTTACTCAATTAGCTAGATATTTCCCTCATGTGGTTACAGACAACAAAGCCAAGCTGAGTAAGTTCTTTTTAGGGGTAAATGATAGCATGGTAAATTAGTGCAGATCTGCCATGCTGAATAATGACATGACTTTAGCTAGGATTATGACTCATGCTCAGCAGATAGAGGAGCAGAAGATTAAGTAGAGGGAGAAACAGAATAAGAGGGCGAAGACCGATAATTTCAACTTTGCTCAGCCTAAGTAAGAAGGATAAAACCGTTCTGAATTTCATTCTAAGTCATCAGTTCCATTTTCTTCTTCAGCCAGTACTCTAGTTCCTAAGTTCAGAGAGGGTAACAAAGATAGAGCGCTAGGCTCTAAGTCCCAGGGCAGTGTTAGCAATGCCTGTACTTATCCTCTTTTCCAAACTTATGGCAAGAACCATCAAGGTGTTTGCAGAGCTGGCAGTGGTATTTTCTTCAAATATGGAAATCCAGTCCACAGAGTTAGAGACTGTCCTCAGCCAAGTCCTCAGGGTCAACATAATATCTCCTTAGCTCAGTCTGATCGCCCAAATCAGTTGGGTGCCACCACCAGTGCTACTAGTGGGCAACGCCCAAATTATCTCTATGCTCTTTAGTCCCACTAGGATCAGGAAAATTCTTCTGATGTAGTTACTAGTATGTTACAGATCTTTCATATGCATGTTTATGCTTTGCTAGACCTAGGAGCTTCTTTGTCTTTTGTTACTCCCTATGTAGCAGGAGATTTTAGAATCAGTCCCAAAATCCTAGAAGAGCCCTTTTCAGTCTCTACCTCAGTGGGTAAAACCATCATAGCCCAAAGGGTATACAGGAACTGCCCGATTATGATATTTTAGAAAGTCACTTCAGCAAACTTAGTCTAATTAGAGATGACTGATTTTGATGTCATTCTCAGCATAGATAGGCTTTATTCCTGCTATTCCACAGTTGACTACAGAAAAAGAATAGTCTAATTTCAGTTCCTAAATGAACCAGTCCTTGAGTGGAAGGGTAGTGTATCAGCTTTCAGGGGTTAGCTTATTTCCTACCTTTGGGCAGGGAAAATAATAGCTAAAGGATGTGTCTATCATCTTGTTCAAGTTAAGAACACTAGTTCCAAAACTCCCAACCTTCAATCAGTTCCAGTTGTAGGTGAATATTCAGATGTATTTCCCAAAAATCTTCCAGGAATTTCTGTTGAAAGGGAAATTGACTTTGGTATTGATCTTCTTCCAGATACTCAACCTATCTCTATTCCTCCATACAGAATGGCACCAGCAAAACTCAGAGAACTGAAAGAACAATTGAAGGATCTCTTAGATAAGGGATTTATTAGGCCTAGCATTTCCCCGTAGTGCGCTCTAGTATTATTCATGCACAAGAAAGACGGTTCTCTTAGGATGTGTGTAGACTACTGTCAACTCAATAAGGTCATGGTCAAGAAAAAGTATCCTCTTCCGGGAATTGATGACTTTTTTGACCAACTTTAGGGTGCCACTTATATTTCTAAGATAGACCTCAGATCCGGTTATCATCAGCTCAGAGTTTAAGAATATGACATTGCAAAAATAGCTTTTCGTACTCAGTATGGTCATTTCAAATTCTTAGCTATGTCCTTTGGTCTTACCAATGCCCCAACAACTTTTATGGACTTGATGAACCGTGTGTTCAAGAAGTACTTGGACATGTTCATCATAGTCTTCATAAATGATATTCTGGTCTATTCCCACAGTGAGCGTGATCATGCAGACCATCTCAAAATAGTACTTCGAACTCTCAGAGATCATCATCTATTCGCAAAATCTAGTAAGTGCAAATTTTAGCTAAGGTAAGTAGAATTACTTGGTCATATCATTTCCGTTGATGGCATTAGAGTGGATCCTCAAAAGACCGAAGAAGTAAGAAACTGGCCTCACCCTGTCTCTTCATTAGATATCAGGAGATTTTTGGGTTTGGCTGGCTATTACAGACGGTTTGTTAAGGGATTTTCTTCTATTGCATCCCCTATGTCTAGATTAACTCAGAAGAAATTCAAGTTTCAGTGGTCAGATCCTTGTAAGAAGAGTTTTCAGGAGTTGAAGACTCGACTCACCTTAGCTCCAGTCATAGCTCTCCTAGATGGTTCAGATGGGTTTATAGTGTATTGTGATGCATCCGGAGTACGTTTGGGTTGTGTCCTCATACAGCATGGTAAGATCATAGCCTACGCCTTCAGACAAATTAAGCCCCATGAGAGGAATTATCCTACTCATGATCTTGAGTTAGTAGCCGTAGTCTTTGCCTTGAAGATTTAGAGGCATTATCTATATGGTGTTTATGTAGATGTGTTCACTGATCATAAAAATCTTCAGTATGTCTTTTCTCAGAAAGATGTCAATCTTCGTTAGAGAAGGTAGTTAGATCTCTTGAAAGATTATGACATGAGTGTCCTCTATTATTCGGGCAAGGCCAATATAGTGGCCGATGCTCTCAGTAGACTATCCATGGGTAGTGTTTCTCATGTTGAGGACAGTAAGAAGAAGTTAGCTCAGAAAGTCCATGGCTTGCCAGACTAGACATTCACTTAGTCGATACATACAGGGGTGATAATGGGTTCAGAGTAGTTCAGAATCATTTCTAGTTTTTGAGGTGAAAGAAAAGCAAGATAGAGATCCCAACTTTGTCAAGTTGAAAGAGTCAGTTCAGGATCAGAAAGTAGAGCTTTTCTCCTAAGGGGGAGATGGTGTTTTGCATTGTCAGGGTCATCTCTGTGTTCCAAGAGTAGATGACTTAAGGCAGCGAATTCTTGCAGAAGCTCATGGTGCACACTACTCTATTCATCCAGGGGCCACAAATATGTACCGCAACTTGCGGAAAATCTATTGGTAGAGTTAGATAAAGAGAGACATTGCAGAGTTTGTGTCTAAGTGCTCTATATGTTAGCAAGTTAAGATAGAGCATCAGAATCCTAATGGGTCCATGCAGGAGTTTAGTATTCCTACTTAGAAGTGGGAAGTTGTGAACATAGACTTCATGATGCGTTTGGCTCAAACTCGTCATCAGTATGATTCAGTCTGGGTCATTGTAGACAGAATGACCAAATCAACTCATTTTCTTCCAGTTCATACCTCTTATTCAGCTGAGGATTATGCCAAAATCTACATCAAGGAGTTGGTTAGATTGCATGGTGTTCCGTTGTCCATTATCTCAAACATAGGTACCCAGTTCACCTCTTATTTCTGGAAAGCATTCCAAAAGAGTCTTGGTACCCAAGTTCATCTTAGTACATCATTCCATCCTCAGACAGATGGTCAATTAGAAAGGACCATTCAGACTCTAGAAGATATGCTAAGGGCGTGTGCAATCGATTTCAAGGAAAGTTGGGATGACCACTTATCTTTGATTGAGTTTGCATACAACAACAACTATCATTCCAGTATTCAGATGGCTCTATTTGAAGATTTATATGGTAGGAATGTAGATCTCTAATTGGTTGGTTCAAAGTTAGTGAGACCTCAGTTATAGGGCCTAACTTAGTATTCGATGCCTTAGAAAAATTCCAGTTGATTAGAGAAAGACTCTGGGTTGCTTAGAGCCGACAAAAGTCTTATGCAAATGTTCATAGAAAAGATCTCGAGTTTGAGATTGGTGATCATGTCTATCTGAATATATCTCCCATGAAGGTAGTAAAGCAGTTCGGTAAGAAAGGAAAACTTAGTCCCCGATATATTAGTCCCTTCAAGATTCTCAGTCACTTTGGTAAGGTAGCTTATGAGATCAAATTACCTTTAGATATAGCCTCAGTTCATCCAATCTTTCATGTATCTTTGCTCAAGAAGTGTATAGGTGACCCATCAGTTGTAGTCCCTATTAAGAGCATTGATGTTCTAAACACTCTCTCTTATGAAGAGATTTCAGTTGAAATCTTAGACTATCAGACTCATAGATTGAGGAACAAAGAAGTCCCTCTAGTTAAGGTAATTTTGCGAAATCAGTCCATCGATGGAGCTACTTGGGAAGTAGAGGCAAACATGCGTACGAAGTATCCTCACCTCTTCTTCGCCAACTCAGATCAAGCTCAAGGTAATAGTTCTCCTTAAGCTTACTTAGTTTTATGTTCGGTGTTCATCACAGACTTGGTATGCATCTTCATGCTCATATTCCCATTAGAAACTTGGTATCAAGTACCATTGCATATTTAATCATGCACGCATGTATCAGTTCAGTTATGTAATTATGCATCAGACATGCATTCTCATTGTAAGAAACTTAGTTCTTTAGAACACTCAGTCATGCATTCATGAATCAGTTACACATGTATCAAATATGCATGTTCAGTATTATATGTTCAGCTTGTCAGTCATGTCAGTCATGAGATCATGTTCCAGTTATTCATGTTCAGTATGTACTTCAGTTGTCTTTTCTCTCCTCTCAGTCAGTCTTATTCGAGGATGAATATTCTCAAGGGGGAGATATTATAATACCCCATACTTTTCCTAGCTAATTTTATCTCAAAAATGTCTAGTATTAGCTTCAAAATTGAATGATGGTTATTCCATGAGGAATTTTCAAGATTTTCATTTTTTTTGTCATGTGGGAAATTCAATAAGCTTTCCATCAATATAAGATTCGCCCAAATCTGATAGCCGTGTCAAAAGTTATGACTATTTTAAGTTTCCATCATAAAACAACGCCATATTAGGCAGTGGCGCACCGCGCCACAAGAGAAAATAGAATTTATCAAATTCCAATAGGGGTCCGCGATTATGGCGCATCGCCCCAAGGCGTAAATTCAAAATTTTCTTTTCTAATGTCTTAGCGTGATTTCCTCCGTGTCACGCCAAAGTTCCAGGTCGCATAAGAAAGGGAAACGTGATGGCTCCGCGTCACGCCATCCCTCAATTTTTCAATTGTCAAAATTAAGTGACACTGTGCGATAGCACCGTATCGCTCCATGGGTCCAACTTGGGAAATTTTACTGAAATTAAATGACACGACCAGGGTTGAAAGGGTCAACTTCCCACCCCAATTTAAGCCCTTTAACACGTGATTTAGCCACTTTTAACCTAAAATACACTCTCTTTTCTCAAAAAACCTCTCAATAATAACCTAGAGCTTTTCATAGAAGATTCAGAATAAAGAATTTCCTCCATCAATCTTCACGGAATCACGAACCAAGGTATGCGTAGTGTTCATTCATAGACCCCTTTCATCCATGAAGCCCAAGAATCTCTTTTCTAAGTTTAAGTCTATGGATTTATTTATGAATTTCATGTTGGGTTTGTTTTGTTTATGTTGAGAATGATCAACTGAATTCAAATCCATATTGGGTAATTAATTTTATGTGGAATTGATTTGTATAGATGTACATTCATGTGAACCTATGAATAAACCCTAGATGATGAAATTAGAGATGAATAATGATGATTAATTGTTGTACTATATTGTCTACATGTGCTATGCCTACCATTTGTTTGATTAAATTCCTAGATGAAGGAACAATGCCCAACTAGTATGATATCATGAAATCCCCATGTGTGTACAAGTTATGCCTATCACATGTTTTGATGAAATGCTTCTATAAACGTATTATGGATTATGATGTTAGTTATATGTTCAAGTAAGTTATGCTTGGTCAGTTTTCCTTTCATCGAGTCATGGGGTACTTGTACCCAAAATATTAGTTGTGTGCCTAGAGCCATATCATGTTTCCATGATACTCTCAGTCAAGCTATGAATTCTTTGAATTTAGACAGTCTTATGACTCAGGAAATTTCCATGATCTCATAAACTTAGTCAGTTGTCAGTTATCAATAATATTCTATCAGTCAACGGAATTCAGTAACTCAGTCCATGTTCAGTTCAGTAAATTATGATCAGTGTCTATTCAGATGGAAGTAGAAATTAGCACCAAGTGAACCTAAGGATAGCAACTCACCTGTTATGTAAGGGTGTGATTCTTAGAAGCAATCTTTGCGTTCTAGAATTATGTAGCCAGCATAGGTTGAGACATCATACCCTACTATATGAGGGTAGATGAGGTGGCTTAGCCTACTATATGAGGGGTCCCACCATTCTCACTAGAGTTACTTGTTATATTAGGGTCACTCACATATTGTTCTTACCAGTGGCGCGGTGTTGACACCCTTTTAATCAGGGCATAGATTGGACCCCAATTTATCTATAATGCATCATTTGGGAAATGTCGGTTAGATGACTACCTCCCACAGTCTTAGTATCAGTCTCAGTAAAAGAACTTAGATAGTTTTTCAAAATTCAGGACTGTCAGATATAGTTAACTCAGACACAGTACAGAAATCAGATAGTTCTATCAGATTCAGGACTGTCAGATACAACCACTCATGTTATCAGTTATATTCATATTCAATAATTATGTTATTACAGTATTAATGTCAGTTGTTATGTACCATGCATGTATTCTCACGCTTATTATAGTTAGTTAGTTATTATTATTGTTCATGCATATGAACCCTATGTATTCAGCCTACCTCACATGCATATCAGTACATTGAAAGTACTAACGCATTTGTGCTATGGTGTCTTATACCATAGGTTCAGAGACACGAGCTATGATTCCATTTTTAGCAGTCAGAGTTAGAAGTGAGTCCTCATCATTTGAGGACATGATTATTTCCTATTATCTCATTAGTTAGTTTATTAGTTGGAGTTAGCTGGGGCTATGTCCTATCAACTTCTTACTCAGATAATTCAGTAATTTAGAGGCTTTTTAGACTATTATATTTCAGACTTCAGTATGTTTAGTTTTGTTTTGGGTGTTTTATTACCCCACACAGATGTTATATTATTTAGATCATGTTCAGTATCGAACCTTATGGCCTTTCAATGCATGTTTCTGCATTGTTATGTCATACTATGTAGTGTATAGGTAGGTACAGATATCAGTCATGGGTTAGCTTGTGGTCCTTCGGGGTTATGAGCATCGTGTAGTATTTTGGGTACGAGATTTGGGGCATTACACTCATATAGCAGGCTATGATGTCTCAACCTATGCTGGCTACATATTTCTGGAATGTAAGGATTGCTTATAAGGATCACACCCTCATATAACAGGTGAGTTCCCACCCTTGGGTTCACTCGATGCTAATTTCTACTCCCATCTGAATAGATACTGAACATGATTTACTGAACTGAACATGAGCTGAGTTACTGAATTTTGTTAACTGATGGAATACTACTGATATCTGACAATTGACTAAGTTTATAAGATCATGGAGATTTCTTGAGTCATAAGGCTGTCTGAAGTCTAAGGATTCATAGGTTGACTGAGAGTATCATGAAAACATGACATGGCTCTAGGCACATAGCTAATATTTAGGGTACAAGTATCCCCAGGACTCGATAGAAGGAAACTGACAAATCATGACTTGCTTGAATACATAATAATCACCATAATACATTTACTGAAGCATTTCATCAAACATGTGATAGGCATAAGCTTTTACATACATGGGGATTTCATGAAAACATGATAGTTAGGCACTTTTCCTTTATTTAGGCATTAAATCAAACATATTATAGTCATGGTACATGTAAACATTATTGTACAACAATTAAACATCATGGTCACATTCTAATTTCATCATTCAAGGGTTTAGTCATAGGTTTGCATGAATCTATATCTATAATAATTAAATCCACATAGAAATTATCACCCAAGATGGAGTAAAATTCAATTTCTCATTTATTAACGTGAACAAGAACAACCCAATCATGAAATCATAAAGAAAATCCATAACTTGAAGTTGGAAAAGAGATTCTTAGACTTCATGGACAAAAGAAATCCATGAATGAACACTATGCATACCTGGGTTAAGATTCTTGATGTTCTTGAACTTGAAGAATTGGAAATCCCTTAGTTCTTGAAGAAGATTGGATTTTTATTTTTGAGATTAATTTTAGAGAGAAATTCTAATATTGGTTGTGAAGTAATATGAACCAAATAGCTGAAATTGGATATAATTGGGTATATATATAGGTGGGTGGTAAATGACCAAAATACCCTTTTTAAAAATGACTTTAATTTGCTGAATCGGGACCTGCAATGGATCGTGCTATTTTTCATTTCTAGAGCGATGGTCCATCATTTCGATCATCGTACGTGGACCAGGGAAGGGGCTTACTGCCTAAGTAGCGACGACTTGGGGATGATCCGTCGCAAGTTCGACGATCCGTCAACCTGCCCGTTGCACCTTATCCAAAAGGTGGCCTCACTGTTTCCCTTACGACGGTCATGGGTGACGGTTCGTCTCTAGTCCGACGGTCCATCGGCCTAACCGTCACACCTAAGCAGTTTTTACTACCTTCTGTATTTTGGCCATAATTTTCTCCTCCGATGTTGGATTTTGATGAAATTGGTATCGTTGGAAAACTAATTCAATTTTCCACGTGACAAAAAGTGAAAATATTAAAAACACCATATGTACCAAAATGGATTCATCTTTCAAAGAAAGATTCTGACATTCTTGAGATGATTTCAAGATAGGAAAAGTACGAGGTATTACATCCTGCATTACTTTTTCAAGATGATTTTGTTTTAGAATCTGAAATATTAGCTACTCTTAAAGTTTGGTTCATGAGAGATAACATAACGATATTATATAATAGTTCATGAGAAATGTATAATTTATAATGTTTGTTCTAATATGATTTTAAGACATTCAGTAGTGACCTCTTCTAAATTCTGTTATGTCTAGTCAATATGTTTATTTGCAGAAGATCATGTATGAAACTTTTATTTTTCACAGTTATTTGCACCTCTAGTTTTTATAAGTTTAAATGAATTGATTTAGGTACTTCAATTATTATGATTTGTGTTGATTTTAAGGTGGTCGGTATCGGATATCCTATTTTAAGGAAATTCGGGTTTAGTTGGTAGATTAATAAGTTTTAGGTTGATTAAAATTTCAATCAATGAAAAGATTACATGTGTTAAATGAAATTCCTAGTCATTTTTTTGTTTAGGGAAAAGGGAAAAATAGGCTCAAGGTTGGATGAGAGGAGCATTTTAGAGCCCCAAGGTGGATGACAAAGGCATTCTAGAGCCCAAAGTAGAATGATGATATATTTGGATCATTTTTAATCTTTGAAGGGTAGTTTAAGCCTTTTTTCGTTTTTGAAATGATATAACAGATGACATAAGCAGAAGGATGAATTAGTCAAAATCATATTCTATATAGGGATAACTACATGACTTAGCAATTATAGGCTACTAATTACACTATTTAGCCTAAATTTTAATTAATTACAATTCATAGCCCCTCTGACCTATTAATTATCCCTAATTACAATTCATAGTCTATCTCATTTATATTCTCCTTTTCTTTATTTTCTATTACTCTTTTTTTTCAATTTTTCATCATTTTTTCTTTTCTTTTCTTTTTTTCATTCTCTTTCTTTCTTCTTTTTTCATTTTTTTCTTTTTCAATTGTTTTTTCCTTTTCCTTTTTTCTCCTTCTTTTTTTCCTTTTTGGTATTTTTTTCTCTTAGCTGTTGTTGTTGTTGTTATTGTTGTAGTTTATATTTATTTGTATCATATTATATATTTTATATAAATTTATTATTTTTCGTTGAATAGTTTAACTTTGAATATGTACAATTTATCATTTGTATTTGTATACAAAAAAGTATACGTATTAATTGTATTAGTTTGGGTCTTAAATATATAAATATACAATGTGTTATTCAATATAAATGTATCGTTAGTATTTGTTTTTCAAATTTATCATTTCTATTTGTATATAGACACGTATAATTTTGTATACGTATGGTTCAAGTTGTATAAACGTGTATCATTTGATGCAAGTGTATCATTTATATTTGTATAATTTATCATTTTATAAATACAAGTGTTCGTAGAAAGAAAAATAAAAATTATTTTACAATTATTTTAAAATACAAATGATCTTGTCAACTACAAATTCAAATACAAATAAATGAAACAAATTAAATTACAAATAAAAAGATAATATGCGGTCAACTTAAAAATATAAATACAAAATAGTTCTTTAAAAATATAAGTGCATCGATAAAAATAATACACAAATACAAATAAAATAAAATCACCAAATATAAATACAATGTTCAATCAATTATAAAATAGAAATAAAAAATTCTTTAATATACAAGTGTGAATTGTATAAAATATAAATAATTGTTCAAACTAGCAAACACAAATACAAGTGTGACAAATGATCGTGTCAGCTACAAATTTAAATACAAACAAATGAAACAAATTAAATTACAAATAAAAAGACAATATGAGGTCAACTTACAAATATAAATACAAAATAGTTTCTTAAAAATACAAGTGCATCGATAAAAATAATACAAAAAATACAAATAAATTAAAATCACAAAATATAAATACAATGTTCAATCAATTATACAATACAAATAAAAATAATTCTTTAAAATACAAGTGTGAATTATATAAAATATAAATAATGGTTCGAACTAGCAAACACAAATACAAGTGTGAACTATAAAATACAAATATAAGTGCGAATAATAAAATGCAAATATAAATTTGAACTATAACCTACAATACAAGTCTGAACTAGCAAATACAAATACAAGTGCGAACAATAAAATACAAATACAGATGCAAACTATAATATACAAATATAAGTGCAAACTATAAAATATAAATAAAAATACGAACTATAATATATATACAAAAATAAGCACGAACTATAAAATGCAAATACAAATATAATTCTATCAAAGAATATAAAAAAATATATGATGATGTGAATACAAATACGATAAACAATTATAATATTTTTATTATTATTCATGACCTGTACTCGAGTAGCCATATTTTTCATAAATACAAAAAATATAAGATGAAAAAAAAAAGAGTACATAAAAGGAAACCAAAATGAACAAAAACAAAAAAGAAAAATTGAAGATAGAGATAGAAAAAAAGAAAAAAAGAACAAAAAGAAAGAAACAAAAAAAGGAAGAAACAAAAATATAAAAGAAAATAAGAAAAAAAAGATAAAACAAAAAAAAGAAAAAAAATACAAAAATGAAAGAAAGAATCGAAAAAGAGAAAAGATAATGAAAATAGGAAAAAAATCAAAAAGTAAAAAAAATCAAAAAAGAGAAAAGAATAAAATAAAAAAATGATGGTAAATACAAATATAATGTATGGTTATGATGTTTCCGTCATTATTTATGGCTTGTATTTGATGCAGTCATGTTTTCCTAAACTAAAAAAATATAAAATATAAAATGTGATTAATGTATTTATGTTTTTTATGAATACAGACTATTGAGTAAAAACGACTATAGCGAATATGAACTGAATACATCTACTATAAATGGTAATATTGTAAAGTATGACTATGAAAGGTGGGTTTTGTGTCAAACAATTGCTGTTTTTGAAACTTCCCCTTCTATATATTAGAAGCCGCCGTTTTCACGCGCCTGCTTCAGTTTTTAGCTGCTTCACATGCTTCACCCGTAATTTTAATATATCACTCCTAATTAATTATTACAATTTACATATATATATTAAAAATTAATAATATTTAATTTTAAAAAATAAATATTTATGACATGTCTGTTTCAGTTGCTTCAACTGTAATTTAACTCAATATCACCCTTAATTAATTATTATAAGTTATTTAAATATGAAAAATTTATAATATTTAATAAAACAGGTGAAATAGAATAAAATAATAAATTAACTTGTGATATTTTAAAGTTAACTTGACGTCTTATATGAGATCCACTTAAATTTTTTTCATAAATATTTTTATAGTAACATTACTATATCACTTTTTACTAAATCACCCCTAATTAATTATTATAAGTCATCTAAATATTGAAAAATTCATAATATTTAACAAAAAAAGATAATACAGACATAAATAATAAATTAACTCGATGTTTTAAATTAAGTTGACATCTTATTTGAGGCTCATTTAATTTTTTTCATAAATATTTTTCATAGTAATTTTGTTGTATCACTTCTAATTAGTTGTTGTAAGTCATTTAAGACATGCTTGCTTTACTGCTTCACTCGTGATTTTACTATATACCCTCTAACTAATTATTATGGTCATCTAATCATTGTGCCACTTAAATTGTCACTTGTAATTTAAGCGGTGGTTTCGACGTGCCTGCTTCAACTGCTTCACCCGTAATTTTACTATCACCCTTAATTAATTATTATATGTTATTTATGTATTCAAAAATTAATAATATTTAATTTTAAAAGTATACATTTATGACATGTCTGCTTCAGCTGCTTCAACTGTAGTTTTACTAAATATCATTCCTAATTAATTATTATAAATTATTTTAGTAATAAAAATTTATTAATATTTCATAAAAAAGATAAAACAGAAATGAAATGATAAATTAAAATAGAAATAAACTGATAAATTAACTCTTGATATTTTAAAAGTTACCTTAACGTCTTATATGAGACCCACTTAAATTTTTTTCACAAATATTTTTATAGTACCTTTGTTATATCACTTTATACTAAATTACCCCTAATTAATTATTATAAGTCATCTAAGTATTAAAAAATTAATAATGTTTAATAAAAACAATATAGACATAAGATGATAAATAAACTCTTAATGTTTTAAATTAAGTCGACGTCTTATATAAGGTCCATAATTTTTTTTCTCAAATATCTTTTATAGTAATTTTCCTATATCACTTCTAATTAATTGTTGTAAGTCATTTAAGACATGCTTGCTTCACTGCTATAATCATGATTTTACTATATCACTTTTAATTAATTATTATGGTCATCTAAGCATTGTGCCACTAAAAATTGTCACTTGTGATTTATCACTTAACTTATAAAGGATGATAAATAGGTAGCAGATCGACATATTTATTTGTGTTGCCTGCTTAGATATTTTCTTTTATATTTATTTATTTTACTTTTCTTTTTAATCTTATGTAAAAGTATTATAAATCATAATAATTAATATTTAGTTGACTCTCTAAATTTTATTACTGCCACATAAACTGGGACAGAAGAAAAAATACAATAAATTACAATAATTGATAATTTAAATTATTTTAAAACAATGTGTACAAAAATTAGTTAACTCTCAAAATTGTATCAATACTACATAAATTGAGATAGAGAATGTAATATATATTATTTGAAAATGAAGTAAAAAGTATTATAAATCACAATAGTTAACTTAAAAATGTTCATCTCATTGTGCCTGTGCTAACACTAGCCATAATTCCCTAGTTAATATATATATATTTATATGAAATTTAGAGAAGCAACCAATTTTTTGTAAACATTTTGTGTTTTTTATTACGTAACTTATAATACTTTTATGTTATTATCAGATAATATATGTTATTCTCTCTGTATTAATTTATAGGGCATAAAATTTCGAGAATCAACAAATATTTTAATTTATGTTGTTAATTAATTTGATTTATAATATTTCTTTACCTCATTTTAAATTAATATGTGTTACACCCTTTGTCCTAATTTATGTAACATTAATAATAGAATTTCATGAGTCAATGAAATTTTTTTGTTTTCTTTTAAATATATTCAAGTTGTCAATTAACATGATTTATAAGACTTTTTACATTATTTTCGAGTAATATATGTTACTCCCATTGTCCCAAATTATGTGGCACTTGAACAATTTCAAAAATAAATCAGATTTTATTTACATGTCTTCTAAACAATTTCAGTGATTAATCATTTTGATTTATAATTCTTGCTACCTAATTTCAAAATATATAACATGCTAAGGAAAAAAAGACACAAAATGGTAGAGAAAGTACATACTGAATTTACAAGAATGCCCTTAGCTAAAAGCAAGCATGTCGATGGATATCTACCTACTTATAACCACTTATTTGTAAGGTGGTTTGAAAATTATTGGTATTATCAATCTGCTTAAAAGCTTTTAAACCAATCATCTACTAGGATACATTCAACTCAAAATTACACTAATTAGGATATAAATTACTCTCCTATAATTTTTTGCTCATTAGTAATAAATTAAAATATACAAAATTCACAACTTTCAAACATATTAGCAAAGTTGTATGTATAGTATAGAGAGAAAATCAAATTCCCCTATAAGTATAAATGATAGAACTACGAACACGAAAATCCTCTTATGTAATGACCTCCCAAGTCATTTTTTGCATTACTGCTCATTTTCGTCATGTAGAGCTTTCCTATAGCTGCCTCAAGTCCTTTATTAGTTATTGGAGCTGACAGTTCAGAATGGGGTTGTTCATTTGTTTTTTTAGAGCCAATTCCCTATTTTGAAGTTTTTGCTGTTTAGAATTGGCTTTCTGGGAAAAACTTCAATCAGACGACCTCATATACCAATCTGACAGTTCCAACAGCTCTGGAACATCGATTTTAGGCTTGGTGGACCTTTGGTTTGGGTCTCAAGGCTTTTAGACTCATTTCGGGCCATTGGCCAGAACATAAGAAAAATGACACTTAAGTGTGGGATTCACTTTTCATCGAAACAACATTGAATGAAAATTTTGACTGTGCTATTGAGTCTGGAAGGTCGAATTTGATAGGGTAGTATCTTTTAGGTTTCCTTCTATGACTATATTACAACGTCTAGTAGTAGTCCAATCACTACTATATATAAGCATTGGAAGACAAAAGAAGCGATATACTTTTCTCTCAACCATCTCAAGTACTTTGCTCTGCTTTATTCAAACATTGTATTTTGTTTGCGTATACGAGATTCCAAACAAATTTTGAGGGATTGGTGGAGACTTAAAAAAATTTCAAGCCTCCAACTGGTGTGCTCAGCTGGTGCACCTGCTTAAGCGCGCTTTGGGTTTCTTAAGAAAAAGGGTGCTAAAGCGGCCAGGCTTGCCCAGCTAAGGGTCACTAAAGTGGGGCCCTCACTATTTAAGTGGAAAGGAGACTGCTTAAGTGGTAGGTGTGCAGGTAGTTGATGTTGCTAAAGCAGCACTTGGCAGCAAAAGAGATGACCGCTTAAGCACCTCCTGGGTGGCCTTAAATACCCCTTACCCAATTTTCTCCTATTTTCCACACAATTTGTGAAGTGAAAAACCCTAGAACGTGTGGAAACTTGGGAGAAAAATTGATAGTAGATTTTGGGGTGTTCTTAAGCTTGGAATACTCGTTTCTTCTCCGCATTTTTGGTAAGTTTTCATTGAATTCATGATTACTTTTCCCATTATTTTCCAAAATCCCGAGAATATTAATGGGTTGATTATAACACCATTTAAGCTCAAAATTTATCCATTATTAAGGATAAATATTCCTTGAGCTTAGAGGGACGTGTTGTCGATTTTAAAAGTATGATTCCACAAGCAGGCCCCATATGAGATTTTTACATAATTTTAGATCGAAAGCATGAAAGTGTAATATGGGTACCGTTTCTCTCTCATTAATGAGTAGATTATAATTTTGATAGAGTGGTATCCTGAGAAAGCTTCTCGAAAAGGGAAATCAATGATTTAGTAGCTTTCTAGGCTTTTCTTCGCCGTCCATATAGGCTAGGTTTACCTTCTTTATAGATTAAGCTAATTTGTCGTATATTTGTGATATTATGCTAGATAAGGGATGGTAATTAGTTATTGGAGGTATAATTTGTATGATTAGTATTATTTGAATTGTTTAGACTATTCTAGAACCATATATTAGGTGTAATTGACTTATTTATTCATGTTTAGGTAGAATTTCTATCTTAGGCTAAATGTGGCTCATTTAATATCTAGAAATAATCTTAGATACTTGTACTGATCCTCCAGGTCATTTTCTTATATTATTGCTTATTTTCAGCATTAGAGATTTCCCATAGCTTCCCCAAGTTATTTATGACTTCCTGGGACTGGCAGTTTGATTATCGAGTTATTCATTTGGTTTTTAGGATAGATTCCTAATTTTGAAGTTTTCGCTGGTTCCAAATGACCACTATGCAAAAACTTAAGTAAAACAATCTCAAATACAAATTCTGACTACGCCAACAACTCTAGAATATTAATTTCAGGGTTGGTAGACCTTTGGTTTGGGTCCCGAGGCACCTCAGCTCATTTTGACCTATTAGTTGAAAAGTTGGAAAATTTGAAATATGCGTGTGGGACCCACATTTCATAGAAATGACCTCAGATAGATAATATAACTTTGCTATTATATCCAAAACATTGAATTTAGTATGGTTACATAGTTTATTTGCGTATGTCAAATTTTAAATAAATCCTGAGGCATTGGCGAAAACTTGAAAATTTTCTAAGTTTCAGCTATTAGCTGTGCTGACAGTAAGTACTGCAATTGCAAAATGGAGGATAGCAATCACTATACTTGATCCTGTACTTAGTAGTGTGATTTCACACCCTGTTGTACGATTGCCATACTTGATTACTTGGTATGGGTATAAAATGACCCCTTAGGCCGCATTTTGACCATTTTCACTCATCCTTTAGAGCCAAGAACCCTAAAAGAGTGTGTTAATTTAAAATTGAGTCTTGGGGGGTGACTTGGGAGTTTGATTAACATTTATTATTGCGAATATCTTTGGATTTATGATGTTATAATTATTCTGAACACATTATTAGGCCCAAGGCCGTGTTATGATATGAGTTGACCATCCAGGAAGTATTTATCCTTGTAAAGGATATGATTGTAGTTTATTGATATATTAATGCTTATGATTCCATTATTTGAATACTGGTCATGGCATGCATAAATTTAATACGTTCACGATCATTGCATTGATGACTGGTACAATTCCAATTAGATTATGATTTTATTATTGTTGTCATTAAATGAGGGTTAAAACCCACTTTCTACCTAACAAATTTCTTTATGATAATAATTTTTTGTCTTAATAAATAACTTATATGTAAAAGAGATTAATAATGATGTTTTAAAATATGCGATCGAGACAAATCCCAATTTATAATTTGATACTACTAATTACTCTGATCGTGAGAGATGTTCATGCTTTCTACACTTTTATAATGATTTAGTCTCAAATTTCACTTTGGGCAACAAACTTATGGAGTTACATTCTTTTAGCCATGACTTGATTTCGTGCACCTATCATAGCTAGATATACATCTCTTTAATATAAGATGGAGGAAGATGCTGGATTGATGATATAACTTCTGGGTAAAATCAATGATAGACTTTAATATTGATGTTATAGATATGTGTATTAATGATATTGATGATGATTGATGGTATTAACTATACATTTATGAATGGTTTAATTTTGAGTCTTGATGATATTTATGACTGGTTTAATTTTGAGTCTTGATGATTTTATGACCGATTCATTTTTGAGTCTTGGTAATATTTATGACAGGTTCAATTCTGAGTCTTGATGATATTTATGATCAGTTTGATTTTGAGTCTTGATGATACATATTCTTGATTTGATTTTGGAGGATGATTATGATGATGATGGTTATAATGGTGATAATTATGAGGATAAGTTTATGATATTAACTATATACCTTGAATTCATTCTTGTATGCGCATTACCTATTACTAGTATGCGATTATATCCATTAGCCTATTTGGGGAGTTGTATAAATATGGGTGATGACTATGCCTTGGGGTGTGTTGTATGTTGATTAAACCTTCTGAGCGTGGGTTGGTGGGGGTACATGATAGGATCGGTTAGGTATTTGGTTTTCCAAAATAGTCGATTACTCATGATGTTATTGATATTGTTATTATCATTATTATCATTATTGTTATGGCTAGTTTGTGACAGATCTGTTATTGATTTGTTATTGAGATTTGAGGTATGATTCTGGCTCTTCTATCTTTTGATTTCATTATTATGCATGATTAATTAGGCATACGGGTTAAAAGCCCTGAGTATTATAGCACTAGCTCCTGCTATGGTTATAAGGTCTTAAATAGCTAGTCTGATGATATAGGCTATATTAAGAGTAGACCTTGGTTATATAATTATATATATATATATATATATATATATGTGCATATTTAGCTATATGTAGCTATGGTATTACCGTATGTCCCCCCTTTTCTTTATTTACTCAGATTATATACTCATTTCTTGACCTTGTATACTTATGTGTATCTTCTTTTCACTCTTACTTGCATATTGGCTTGAATAAGATAACACATTCTTACTACTCCTTTAGCCTTGATATGTTAGTCACTTGGACATGAATAGGATAGTTTATCATTATATCTCAGTGGCTGTTTTGTATGGTTGTTGGACATTCGGGTGTAGTTTCCATTCTATTTATATATTATATTTATCTGCTTTATCTTTGAAGCTCAGTTGGTAGTTGCCTACTGAGTACCACATGTTTGGTACTCATACTATATTTTACAGCCTGCAGATCATAGTCTAGGTTATCACCATTGATGTGTGTGACGTATGGAGTAGCCATGGTTCAGAGACTTAGAGTGAGCTCCTGACATTCAAAGTAGTACTTAACTCTCTCTTATGTACTAGACTAGTCTCTGTGTTGTATTCAGAGATAAGTTTTATCACTGTATTCATTTGTACTTTACTTTGGGTTCTTGTTATGTAGAAGCTCTTGTACTGATACCACCATGTTTTGGGACTATATTATGTATTTGATCTCTTATTTTATTTTTCCCTATTCTTGCCTTTATCTAGTTGGGTAGTCCGTTACTATCCATTTTAGACTAAGGGTTTGGCTTGCCTACTGGTGGATTATAATAGGCGCTATCATGACCTGAGAAACTGGGTCGTGTCAATACCATAGCTTAGTTCAGGGTTAATTTGCCTTAGAAATATTTTGGGGATTAAAAGTAGGCTCATTCTACCCACCTTAGGCCAAGACTCTTGTTAGCTCCTTGTAGACTTATTGGGCATATTATATCCTTAAAATGCATGTTTTAATGCTTGAAGATACTAGATTATTGATGCTTATGATAGACTGTAATTGGGAGTTAGTGTTAGTTTTGGACCCATTCTGGTGATTTATTAATATTGAGTTCCAGTCCAAGTTTAGCTATTGATTATATGAGTTTCAGTTTAAGCCTAGTAAATGATGATGATATTGAGTTTTGGTTTGAGTCTGACATTGAGAGTTTATTTATGGTACGCTATGACATGGATGGATTCACGACTATGGCTTGAGATATGGTTAATTAATGAATTTTTGGTGATTTACTTTCTTGATTGCACCCTCGTGCTTATGGGGCCCTGCGTTGGATTATTCACTTTTCTACCCTTACTAGATTATGGGGGATAATCTTGTAGTAGTAATTATCCTTTCTTTCATATTATATCTATTTTATTTATTTATCTACAGTGTTGGAGCATTATTCCAAGTTTGACCTTTTACCTTGACTTTATTTATCTTTTTTTATCGTACTTTTATTATGATTTTTCTTAGTCGACCAATGATGCCTACTGTGTACCGATAGTTTTGGTACTCATGCTACCTTTCTGCATCTTTTTGGTGCATATTTGAGTACTAGTGGCTGCCGCTAACGGTACGATCGTATTGCTTTGAGTTCAGAAAAAGAGTGATCTCTCATAGCTGGAGTTGCCTTTTTCTCCTTCTTCTACTTTTCTTAGTCTTTTATTATTAGAGACTGATGTATATATTACTATTATAGGACTTGTATTGCTTTTTGCCAGTGGTTTTTATACCAACACTACTAGGTCATGGAAAGTTATTTCTATCTTATCTATCTTTCAGACTATTATTATTACTTGGGTTATGGTTTTAAGTCTTTACTTGCAAATTTTTGGCTTTTATGCCCTTTTTCACTAAATTTTCCCATTGCTTATAACTTTGACTACATTTTGGCTTACCTACTGGTGGGATAAAGTAGGTGTCGTACCAGGTTGTGGCAAATTAGTATTAGATCACTAGGTTCACCAGTATTATTGGTACAAGAGCAAGTGTCGAGTAGAGTCTAGCGGAATAGAATGATGATGTTTTATTTCTTATATCTGGGGTGCTATAGGACATTTTTAGGGGTTCTTTACTTCTTTCACTTATTTCATGCTAAAAGTTTGAGTTGGTTTCTAAAGATTCCTTTGGTCTTACTCTTTTGCAGATGGCTAGTACACGTGTTACCGCTATACAAGATGGGGAGCCTAAGTACGCGACTAGGGATCCAATTATAGTTTATGGACGACCTAGAGGTCGAGACAACCTAGAATTACAGCACCAGCCAGGGACTAGGATAGGGGGCCTTTATAAGACCCTATTCTTGCTCCAGAGCCACATATTCTTCCACCTTAGCTAGTGGTGGGATAGGACCTGCCCAGGCTCCACTGCAGTTTATTTTTTCTTTAGTGCTCAGGAATGCATTGGTTCAACTCTTTGGATTAGTTAGTGGTACACTGTCTAATAGGGCACAGTCTGCAAATTAGAGTGGTATTGAGGCAGGAGCATAACCTATGCTGCAACTCTCAAAGTTGAGGTCCCCCTACACCGGTGGTTGCCAATCTTAATATGTATTTTGAAGAGTAGAAGATGTTGGATAGATTCTTGAGATTGGATTTGCCTAGGTTTTCTAGTGCACCGAGCGAGGATGCTTATGAATTCTTGATTACTTGTTAGGATAGTCTCCATAATTTGGGCTAGTTTCGACTAGTGGTGTGGATTACACTACTTTTTAGTTGGATTTAGTGCCTCAACATTGGTGGAGAGGTCATCTTAATTCCAGGTTAGCTGGATCTCCCCCATTAACATGGACTTAGTTTTTTAAGATCTTATTAGAGAAGTATATGCCTCGAAGTCTCAGAGAATGCATGAGGGATCAACTTTCAAGTATAGAGCAGGGCTCCATGACTGATGTGGATTATGAGACTGTATTTCATGAGTTTTCTAGGCAAGCCACATCTATTTTGGTGATCGAGTATAAACAAGTTAGGTGTTTTGTTCAGTGATTAAGATTTCTTCTCTACATAGCTACATAGAGTTTGGTTGCTGCTGGCAGATTTTTTTAAGGTTTCTGTTCATGCAAATTATGGAGGAGATGCATAGCGAGGCAAAAGGGGGTAACAATCAGAGGCCATGATATCAGGGTAGTTTCAGTAAGAGTCGTAGTGGATCACTGTTCATAGGTAGTGATTCTAAGGGTAGGTACCCTCAGCGTCAATTGTATTAGCAACAGGGTCAGTCTAGTAGTCCCATTTATGCCGCACTTTAGATTACCAATAGAGGCCAATCTAGTTACAATGATTATCCTTCACAGAGTATTTGTCAGCCTTCGAGGGTTCGTCTTCTGGCCATTCTAGCCTTGGTGGTTATTCTAGATAAGCAGGATCTTTTAGATTCAGTGAAGTGTTTGGGGCATATTATGATTGTAGGTCCTTTGGACATTTATTGAGAGAGTGACCCAGTTGTGGAGCGATGGTTCCTACAGCTCAAAGTGTTCCACCGGTTAGGGTAGTTCCACCCCTATCTAGAGGTGGGATGCATTAGGGTGGTCCCCAAAGTGCTCATGGAGGTCCTTAAATAGGTAGGATAGGAGAACAGCCAGGCAGTGGGTTTGGTAAGTTGTATGCCGTACCTACTAGACTTGAGGCTAAGTCTTCAGATGCTATGATAACAAGTATGATTGTAGTGTACCTCAGTCGACATTTACTTAATTTGATTTGAGATCCCCTTATTCTTATGTGTTTTCTTATTATGCCTCGTAGTTAGAGTTATCATGGGATTCTTTATCTGTGTCGTTATATGTATCTACTTCCATGGGTAATTCTTTGATATTATTGGGTTTATAGATCATATATTGTGACTATATGAGAGTTTGATACCCAGGATGATCTTATTATATTAGATGGTGGATTTTGACGTGATTCTAGGAATGGACTGGTTATCCCATTATCATGCAGTCTTGGATTATTTTGCAAAGACCGTTACCTTAGCTATGCCTGACATACCCTAGTTGTGTTGCAAGGGTCTATTAGCCGCGAGCCGATGGGGTTTATTTCTTATATTTGGGCTAGCTGACTTATTTTGAGGGGTTGCGAGTCTTATCTTACTTATATTCATGATTTTAGCATGGAGAGTCTGTTGTTTGACTCTGTTCCTATAGTTCATGAGTTTTTTGATGATTTTTCTTCCGTTCTACCTGGTCTTCCTCCTAAGCGTGATATTGAATTTTTTACTGATCTTGAGCCTAGAACCCAACATATTTCTGTAGCACCTTACCGTATGGCTCAGACCAAGCTTAAAAAATTGAATTCTCAACTTTAGGATCTTATGGGTAAGGTTTTCATTAGACTGAGTGTGTCACCTTGGGGAGCTCCTATCTTATTAGTGAAGAATAATGATGGTTCCTCACATATATGTATTGACTACATAGAACTTTATCAGGCAGTGACGAACCGATATCCTATGCCTCGCATTGATGATTTATTTGGCAATATTTAGGGAGAAATGGTGTTCTCTAAGATTAACTTGAGGTTCAATTAGCATCAACTAAGGATTCGGGTTGAGGATATCCCAAAGATAGCCTTTAGGACCTGATATGGTCATTATGAATTCCTGGTGAGGTCTTTTGGATTGACCAATGCCCCAATAATGTTCATGGATTTGATGAACTGTGTGTTCAGGCCTTATTTGGATTCCATCATGATTGTGTTCATCGATGACATCCTTGTGTATTTATTACAGCCTGATTTATGAGTCATGATGACAACTACTTTATCCCACTAGTAGGTAGGCCAAACCATAGCCCGGAGCTATAAGCAATGGGCTAATTTGGTGAAAAAATGCATAAAAGCCAAAAATTTGCAAGTAAGGACTTACAACAATAATTCAAGTAATAATAATAGTCTAAAAGATAGATAAAACGTCAATAACCATCCCATGATGTAGAGTGTCAGTACAAGAGCCACTAGAAAAAGGAAATACATGTATTGTAATAGTCAATTTACATCGGTCTCGAATAATGAAAGACTAAGCAAAGTAGGAGAAGGTGAAATGGGTAACTCCGACTCTCAGAGCTCACCCTACCTTCGAAACTCTAAACATCACAATCTAAATATTAGCGGCAACCACTAGTACTCGGATCTGCAGCAAAAAGGTATAGAAACATAGTATGAGTACCAATGCCACAGGTACTCAGTAGGCATCATTTGAACTAAATTGTAATATAAGCTCAATAATAATGCAAAAACCATAAGCTAAGTTAAGGTAAAGGGAAAACCTGGAATGGTACTCCAAATACTGTAAATAAATAATCGGAACAAATATAATATGAAAGAAAGCATAAATAATACTACAATATTGTCCCCTATAAACTAGTAAGAGTAAAAAAGGTAAATAGCCCAAGTATGCCCCTATATGCCCGAAGGGTGCAATCAAGGAAATAAATAATCAAAATTCCATAAATTTACCAAATATCAAGCCATAACTATGAATCCATATATTCCATAACATACCATAAATAACCTCACAATGCGAGACTCGGATAGGAACTAATATCATCATCATCACTTTCCTGACTTGAACCAAAGTCAATATTAATAAATCACAAAATTTTGTTTGGAACTAGCACCACTCCAAAGTACCAATGTAAAGTATTAAGGATCCAGTTTCTTTAACTCTAAAAATATGCAATTTAAAGATATAGTTCACCCAATAAGTCTATAAGAAGGTAACATGAGTCTGACCTAAGGTGGGCCGAACGAGGCCCGCTTCTAATCCTCAAAATTTATTCCAAGGCAGATTCTAGCTCGAACTTGGCTAAGCTATATAAATATACACCTGGATGTAAAATAAACCACAATTACACCTGAGATAGTAATTCTACCTAAACATGGATAACTAAGTCATTTATGCCTAATTTACGATTCTATAATAGTCTAAATAGTCCAACTACTACTAATTATACCATTTATACCTCCAAGACCTAATTAATATCCCATATCTAGCATATTATCATAAATATACTATGAATTAACTTAATCTATGAGGAAGGTAAACCTAGCCTACCCAAGCACAGAAGGAAAGCCCAAAGAAATCGGCTAAATCATCGATTTCTCCTTTTGAGAAGCTTTCGCAAGATGACACACCCATATTGCACTCTTGTGCTTTGCATAAAAAATTCTGTAAAAATTTTATGTGGGGCCTGCTTTTGGAATCACAATTTCAAAACCAACAATGCATCCCTCTATGCTTAAGGAACATTTACCCTTAAACATGGGTAAATTCTGAGTTCAAAAGGTTCTACAATCAACCCATCAATATTTTATGGATTTTGAGAATTAATAGGGAAATTAAACATGTAATGATGAAAAATTACCAGGAATTCAAAGAACAAATAAGTAATCCAAGCTCACGAATACCCAAAAATCACCTACTTATGTCTCTCCCAAGTTTCCACATATTTTAGGGTTTTTAAATCTTGAACATATGTGAAAATGGGAGAGAAATTGGGCAATTAGGATATTTAAAGGATGACCAGGTACCGCTTAAGTAGACACTAGGCCACTTAAGAGGTCACAGCTTTCATAGCCAAGTGTCACTTTTACGGCACTCGCTGCCTCTATGCCCATTACTTAAGCGACCCTCTTGACGCTTAAGCAGCCTTCACTTAAGTGGAGAGGGCATCAATTAAGAGGTTCTCAACTGGGAAAGACTGGTCACTTAAGCAACCGGCTGGCCTCTTAAGAGGTCTTTGCTTAAGTGGCCCAAAGGGTGCTTAAGAAAATGCACCAGCAAAAGACTTGGAATTATTTCGAGTCTCCACCGACTCCTCGAAATTCATTTGGAATCTCCTATATAACGAACTATTCTACCATAGCAAATTCAATATTCCAAGCTCCATGGATCAATCAAAATTTCCATCCGAGGTCGTTTAGATAAAGAATGGGTCCTATACCCAAGTGTCATTTTTCTTAAGTTCTGACGAAGAGCTTAAAATGAGTATGGATTCCTTTGGACCCAAACCAAAGGTCCACCTAGCCTAAAATCAATGTCTTAGATCTATTGGAATTGTCAGAATTAGAATATGAGGTTTTTTGTTGAAGATTTTGCCTTATAGCCAATTCTAACCAGCAAATACTTCAAAACAGAGAATTGGCCCTAAAAACCAAATGAAATACCTGGATATTGAACTGTCAGCTCTAGAAAGTCAAAAATAACTTGGGGTATTGTAATAAACCTCTAGGTTATTTTCTATATTTCAGCTCTTTTTTGTCGTTTAGAGCTTTTCCATAGCTGTCCCAAGACATTCATGAATTACTGGAATTGTGAGTGTGGTTTTCGGGCAGTTCTTTTGATTTTTAGAGCCAATTCCTCATTTTGAAGCCTTCACTAGTTCAAATTTCCTAGCAAGCAAAAAATTCACCCAAACAACCTCGTATGCCAATTCTAACTATTTTAACAACTCTAAAATATTTATTTAGGTTGGGTGGACCTTTGATTTGCATCCTAAGAATTCCAAACTCATTTTGAGCTATTAACCAAAATTTCAAAAAATATCACATGGGTGTGGGATCCAATTTTTGTCAAAATGACCTTGGATGGAAATTTTGACTGTGGTATTAAGTCTGAAACATTGAATTTGACTTGGTAGCACAGTTCGTTTATGTATACGAGATTCTAAATAAATTCTAAGGGGTTGAAAGAGACTCAGAATATTCTAAGTCTCCAGTTGATGCAAGAAAATCTGGTGTAACTGGTAAAGCTACTTTTTGGGAGCTTTAGTTGAGGGCACTTTAATGTCCCTTTAGGCACTTTCGCGGCCTTGACCTACTCGGAAAGTGCTGCTATAGTGTCTAATTAGCGCTAAAGTGCTAGTCACTTTAGCCCTAACTGATTGTTTTAGCAGCTTTCCATGTCAGTGGGGAACCACTTTATGGTCAGCTATGCACTTTAGCACCGACTTCTAAAGTGGCCCAATGTTTGCTTTAGTGGTATTCGTGTATCCGAGAAGGGTATAAATACATAATTAGCCCTGCTTTATCCATTCTTCATTTATTATATAAAATATCGAACCCTAAAGAGTGGGAACTCTTAGGAGAATCCATTGTGGGTAATTTTGGAGCTTTGGTATAGTTTATTTAAGCGTTTGTCCTTCGAATTTGTGGTAAGCTTCCATCTAATTTAGGATTAAATCCTCTATCTTTTTCGAAAATTCTTAGAATTATGGTGGAATAATTATAGCACCAATAGAGCTAAAAATTTACCTATTTTAAGGGTAAACATTCCTTGATCATAGAGGGACGTCGTGTTAGTTTTAATAGTACAATTCCATAAATGAGCCCCTCATGAGATTTTTACGTGATTTTGGACCCGAAGCACAATAGTGAAATATGCATATCATTATTCTTGTATTGATGAGTAGATTATTATTTTGATAGTATGGAAAATATCAGAAGCTTATTGGAAAGGAAAATTAGTGGTTTAGCGGATTCTTCAAGCCTTTCTTTGGCATTCAGGTAGACGTAGTTTACCCTATTCATAGATTAAGCTATTTCATAGTATGATTATGATATTAGGCTAGATATGGGATGGTATTTAGGTGCTGAAGGTAAGATTTCCAGTATTTAGGCCAGTTGGACTATCTAAGCTAACTTTGAACCATAACTTAGGTAAAGTTAGCTTAATTATACAAGTCTTAGGTGAACTTGGCATCATGTCTCATGCTTAGGATGGAAATTTTCCTTTGTTGCTAGATTTAGGTGTAGTTGCATTAGTCACTCATGTTTTGGGTGGAATTTGACTTAGTTGTTCATGTTTGGAAGAAATTGCTATCCTAGAGCTAGTTGTGGCTTATTAAATATCAATAAATGAACTTAGATACCTTAGCCTAGTTTGGGCTAGAATTTACCTACAAAATGGACTTTTGGGATTAGAGGTAGGCCCCTCCACCCTACCTTTAGCTAAGACTTACGTTAACTTTTGTAGACCTTTATTCACATTGTATACTCTTGGATATGTTTGTGTTGGGACCTAAAGGAGATTTAATATTGGATAATTATATTAGTTGGGTATTAGGAGTTGATGCTCATTTCGGGCATAACTCAATGGATATGGCTTTCAGATATGATTATTGATATGACTTATAGATACGACTAATGATATGGCTTATATATCCATGTGATTATTGATATGGCTTTCAGATATTATTATTGATATGACTAATGAAATGGCTTATATATATAATTATAGATATGGCTTCTGGATATGATTTGTGATATGCTATTTATATGGCTTATATGTCTATATGACTATTGATATGGCTTCTGAATATGATTAATGATATGATAGGACTAATGATATGGCTTATATATATATGCTTATTGATATGAGTTTCGAATATGATTAATGATATGACTTATAGATAGGAGCAATGATATGGCTTTCCTATATATGATTATTTATATGGATTCTAGATATGATTAATGATATAAATTATACATAGGACTAATAATATGACTTATATATATGTATTATTTTTGATATGGATTTTGGATATGATTAATGATATGACTTATAGATAGGACTAATGATATGGCTTGTATATATATGATTATTGATATGGCTTTTAGGTATGACTAATGATATGTCTTATAGATATAATTAATAATATGACCTGTTGATATGATTATGGATACTACCTATGGGTATGATTCTTGGTCTAGTGTATAGATATGAGTATAGGGATGGTTTAGTGGGATAGTTATTTAAGGTGGTTTATCGACATGACGTATTGGTATGGTCCATTGGTATGGCTTATAAATTTGAGTTCCAATTCAAGTCCAATAATTGATGATGATATTGATAATATGAGTTTCGATTCAAGTCTGAAAAATAATGATGATACCACTAAGTCCTGGTTCAAGTCCGACATTGGGAGTTATGTGTGAGATGACACTATTCGGATGGATTCTTGGTTATAGTTTGAAATTTTGGTAACTTATGGCTATTCGGTTGCTTAATTTCCTTGATTGTACCCTCTAGGATTAAGGGTTCCCGTGTTGGATTATTTACTTTTCCTTACTTATTGTCTTTTGAGGGTCAATTTTGTAGCTATAGTTGTATGATCTTTATGTTAGTATTTTAGATTTATTTGTTTATTTATATTCAGTAGTATTGGAGCTTATTTCCAGGTTTTCCCTTTTTCTTTTACTTAGCTTACTTATCTTCTAATTTATCATATTTATATCAAGATTTAGCTCAGTCGATTGATAATGCTTACTAAGTACCCGTGGTTTTGGTACTCATACTACACTTCTGTACCTTTTTGGTGTAGATCCAAGTGCTAGTTACCTCCACTGATTTGACACTCATGCAGGGTTGATTTTGGAGATTGGGTGAGCTCTTAGAGTCGAAGTTACCCTTTTTTCTTCTATCTATTTATTATAGTCTTTCATCTTTAAGACAAATTGTATTTGACTATTCAACACTTACAGTTCATTTGTAGTAGCTTTTGTACCGATATTACTGAGTTTTTAGATGACTGTTGATTTTTTATCTATTTATCTATTAGACTATTATGACTATTTATTGCTAATTAAGTCTTAAATTATAACTTTTAGCCTTTAGGACATTCTCACCAAGTTAGCCCATTGCCTTTAGCATGTAGCTATGATTCGGCTTACCTACTAGCGGGATAAAGTTGGTGGCATCATGTCTCTTAAATTTGATTGTGACAAATTAATATTAGATCCTAGTTTTCATGGTATTGTTGGTACAAGAGCAAGTGTCTAGTAGAGTCCCATGGATCAGAATGATGAACTCCGTTTCTTATCTTTGGGAGGCTATAGGATATTATTAGGGGTCCTTCACTTCTTCCACTCATTTTGTGCTTGGTGTTTGAGTTGCTTTCTAAGGAATTCCTTTGGTTTCACTCTTTCACAATTGGCTAGGACACGTGCTATTGCTATATGATGTGAGAGTCTTGAGAACAAGCCTAAAGATCCAGTCGCTATTTGTGGATGACCTAAAGGTCGTAGACATCCTAGGGATGTGTACCCAGCATGGGGCCAGTATAGGGGGCCTTCACCAAACTCTATTCCTGCTCCAAAGCCAGAGATTCTTCTGCCCAACCTATAGTGAACCAGGGACTAACTAATATGCTATAGAAATATAGCACTTTTGATGCTTAAAACGAGGAAAATATGCAAGTTTATGAGGTTGTTTTGTTAGATATAATGCATTTTGGATATGTTTTACAGGAAATCATGTTTTGGAAGCTAAGTTTTTTGGAAAAAGATAAAAAAGGTGTTTTGGATACTTATTAGAGCAATTATGGATGTTTGGAATACTTTGCGGTTTATTCATGATAAAAAAATGTTTAAGAATAGAATAAGAGATGGAAAGATGACTCTCGACACATGCTAAGTCAACATATGGACCGCAAGTAGTACTTATGGACCGTATGTGGGCAAAGAAATTGCAAGACATCCAAAATCCTGAGAGCTAACTTGCAGGATTTTTAGTCCTAGCACTTGCTGTTGCTACTTGCGCCCACCCTGTAGGCCATAAGTGCTACCTGCACCAAGTGTCAGGGTACAAGTAGGGACCATAGGTGGTCACCGACCCTGTTTTCTCCTATTTCATATCGGCTTTGATTTTAGGATTTCCTCATGTACTATAAATAACCTTTATATGTTTTTAGTAGAAGTTATGCACTTTTGATACTCAAAAATATATTTTGAATCCAAGATTAGATTTTGATCTTGGGATTCTCTTGCATTGACTTCAATAGATTAATTCAGTTACAGTTGTGGGTTTTATACTTCTTATTCTTGTGATTTCATCTATGCTTTAAATTATGAATGTTTTTGATTTTTTCACAAGAATGAGGGGCTAAAAACCCATAGCTAGGGTTGTGGAAACCCTGACAGATTGACGAAGTAGGGGAAGTGATATTATTGTTTTGAACTGATACCTATGCATGCATTGCATTATCTTCACTTTAATAGTTGTTCTATCAGTTACAAATGTTAAGATCCCTCCTAGATTGTAATGCTTCGATTTTGGTACCCGAAAAGCTACACGGTGCCTATGACCCCGAAGGACCATAAGCTAATCCATGAATGATATCTATAAACTGAGCGCTGATTAATAGTAATAATATCGTAATTGTGGAAACATGAACTGAAAGGCCATAAGGTTCAATACTAGTACATAACTAAAAAGTATGGTATAAAAATACCAAAATAACTTAGATAATTGTCTGACCATACTGTAGTTTGAAAGCCTCTAAAATATCTGAATAAGGAGTTGATGGGACATGTCCCCAACTAACTCCAACTACTAAAATAAACTGAAAACTGAAATAGTAATATGATCATCATGTCCTCGAAGGATGAGGACTCACTGCTAACTCTGATCGTTGATCTGGGATACTACTAGTTCTCTGGAGCTCGTGCTTCTAAACCTATGGTATAAGATACTATAGCGTAAATGCGTTAGTACTTTGAATGTACTGGTATACAAGTGAGATAGGCTGAATGCAATAGGTTCATATGCATGAACAATACTAACTGACTGACTAACATGAATGTGAGAATACATGTATGCATACGTAATTGTAACTGAGCTCTTGCTAAGACTGAATACTGGGTTCTGACTACCGAGTCTACTAATTTTGACATCTGAGTCACTAATGAGTGAGAAAGAATGATACTATATTATTGAATACTGAGGAACTGATACTATGTTACTGATACATGAATAACTATTTCTGACAGTTCTGATTATGAAGAACTGGTCTAGTTGACTGTATCTGACAGTCCCAAAGCTGAATACTAATAACATAAGTTTGGATAACTGATATAACTGATAACATGAGTTTTGAGAACTGATATAACTGATAACATGAGTGACTATATCTGAAAGTCCTGAATCTGATGGAACTAGTTGAGTTACGTACTGTATCTGACAGTCCTGAAATCTGAAAAATTATCTCAATTCTTTTATTAAGGTAGAGACTGAGACTGAAACTATAACTGTAGGAAGTAGCCATCTAAGCAACATGCCCCATATATGCCATTATAGCTAAGCTGGGGTCCAATCTCAACCCTGACTAGAAGGGTATCAATACCGCGCCACTGGTAAAGAAAACTGTGAGTAACCCTCATATAATTAGTTACTCTAATAAGAATGGTGGGAACCCTCATATAGCAAGATAAGACACCTTATCTACCCTCATATAGCAGGCTATGATGTCTCAACCTATGATGGCTAAATAGTTCTGGAAAGGAAGGATTACTTCTAAGAATCACATCCTCATATAACAGGTGAGTTCCCATCCTTGGGTTTGCTTGGTGCTAATTTCTACTCCCATCTGAATAGACACTGATTATCATTTACTGAACTGAACTAATACTTGTGGTATTATTTAGCGGAGCTAAACTAAAATGAATTTACTGAGTTTCATTGACTGATGGAATGCACTGAGTTCTGAGGAATGATTGATAAAACTAAAGTTACTGAGATTGACTGGGAATACTAAGGTTATTAAGAATACTGAGTACTGAGATCACTTAGATTACTGAACTATTGAGATTACTGAGATTTCTGGGTTTTCCCGAGTCACATGACTGACTGAGTTCTATGGATTATAACTTGATCGAGAGTATCATAAAAACATGACATGGCTCTAGGAGCACAACTAAATTATCGGGTACAAGTACCCCCAGGACTCGATGGAAAAAAACTGACATAGCATGACTTACGTGAACACATGGCCAACAAAATAATTCATAATTCATATATTGAAGCACTTCATCAAACATGTGATATACATAAACTTGAACAAACATGGGGACTTCATAATATCATGCTAGTTAGGCACTTTTCCTTCATATCGGCATTTAATCAAACACATGATAGGCATAATATATATAGAAACCATTATACAAAAATTACACATCATGATTCAACATCTAATTTCATTATCCTAAGGTTTAATCATAGGTTCACATGAATATACATCTATACAAATCAATTCCACATAATATTAATCACCCAACATGGATTTGAATTTAATTGATCATTATCAACATAACAAAATAAACCCAACATGAAGTTCATAAAGAAAATCTAAAATCTTGACTTTAGAAAAGAGATTCTTGGGCTTCATGGACAAAAAGAGTCCATGAATGAACACTATGCATACCTGAGATGTGATTTCTTGAGGATTGATGGTGAAACCTTCTTGAATTCGAATCTCCAATAGAAACCCTAGCTTGTTATTGAGAGAAACTTGAGAGAAACAAGTATATTTTGGGTGAAGAATGGCTAAATCACATTTTATTGGGTTTATGTAGGATTGAGAAATTGACCCTTTTAACCCTTGGATGCGTATTTTATTTCTAAGAAAATTTTCTTATTGGCAGGCTGGCACGACACGGTGCAATCATACCGTGTCACTGGAAATTTCCAACTGGGAACTGGGCTGACGGTGCGACGTGGTGAAATCACATTGCAATATTGGATGGGACCTGGAAGTTCACCGCGACGCGGTGGTATCGCGCTGAGACAATGGAAAAAGGATGATTCTAAATTTGAGCCCTGGCGTGACACACCATTATCGCAGAGGCTCACTTAATTTTGGTGATTGCCATTTTGACCTGCTCTGCGATGCGCTGATGGCTCAGGTGATACACTGTCTCACTAAAAAAGCTCTAACTCTTTGCCTGAGTGTTGGATTTGGGCGAATTTGGTATTGATGGAAAGCTTATTGAATTTCCCACATGACAAAAGGTGAACATCTTGAAAATAACACTTATATAAAAGTATATTCATCTTTGAAACAAGTCTTTAACATTTATAAGATGAATTTAAGCTAGGTAGAAGTACGGGGTATTACATAGATTGTTACTACTTACCCCATAAGAGGTGTCATGACTAGGAAAAGATAATTAAAATAGTAATTTGGAGTTTAACTATTGATTCACGCTACTAGGCATTATCTATGTAAGATGGTTAAGTTCATCTAATAACTCGAGACTCAAAAGGTAATAGTTAACTAGGATCAAGATAAGAGTTAGTAAGACGACATCCCGAGACTCAAAAGGTAAAGGGTGAAATTTGTCGGCTCATCCAAAAGATTATAGATCACACTTAGCTTATTGATTCTGCATGCAAAGTATTGGGTTGAGTCAACATAGCATGATAAACCTACGGAGTTAAAAAGATAGGGGGAATATAATCTTACTATTCACTTATGATTGATTACAACCAAAGTTGATATTTGCTACTAGTTCTACATTGATACTCAAAACCCCCTTTTACTTTTTCAGTTTCGCCCATCTATTACAATAGCCAAGAGCCATGATTCTGCATATTCCCTTGGGATTTAACCCTAACCCTTGTTGGGTTACTATATTTGGTAGCGACCATATCATCTTCAGAGTGGAGGTATAGCTTGTAGATCACCAAATTTTGGCTCCATTGCTAGGGAATACAGTGTTGATTTGTGAATAGAAGTTGTTGTAGTTTTTGAGTTTTTATTTTTTGATTTTGTTCTTAGTTGGGCATACAACGGTGTATTCCTAGCACATGGAGTAGAGGCAATCCCTTACTCCCAGTGAATCTGAATTTAGAGAGGATCCAAAAAACACCTAGTAGGATGGTCAAATAGAAAAGAGATAACAATCCTGAAGGGGTTCATGATGTTGTACCTCCCTCCTCCTCTAAAAAAAGTTTCGACATTGTTGATCGACAAACTGGTGAGCTTTTAACTCAAGCTAAAATTAAGAAGATGGTAGTAGAAGAAACTTAATGCATAGCTCGGGAGGCAGAGTTAGCTGAGCAAAGACTCATAGCAGACTACCAAGCAGTACATGGTATAAATCATAATAGAGCAAGAGGAGGCCGACCTCAAGTGATCCCAACATATCAATATATATATGCATATGAAGATGTTGAAGAAGGTCTGGGATACATTGAGCTGACAGATATTGGAACCATCATTCCTCCTGGCTTACCTCCTAATGTTAAGTTTAATATCTCTAGTGCTATGATCCTACTCCTATACTTGAAAAGTGTGTTTGCTGGGCTACCTACAGATGATGAAAATATGCATCTGGAGAATTATATAGGAATTTACACTTCATACATCATTTCAGGGGTAGATTAGGAGATACTGAGACTGATTTTATTTCTCTTCTTTCTTATTGGAGAAACATCTTATGGTTGGGGGAACTTCAAAGAGGGTCCATCACTGCATGAAATAAGTTACATAGTAATTCTTGAATAGATTCTTTCCTTCATCTAAGGTATTACAACTTAAGGAAGTGATTTATAATTGTAGGTAGATATAGTTAGAATCTATGAATGAGGCATGGTTCAGGTTTAAGAAGAAGCTTCGCATGGTGCCCAACCTTTGGATTTCAGGGACAGGACTATTGGAGATATTCTATAGAGCCTTGACTATTAGTTCTAGAGCAATGGCAGACGCTATCTCTGGAGGAGCCTTTATGAGATAATGATAGGAGATAGCTTCGAGTGTTTTGGATTAGATCAAATTAACTAACCAAAGGTGGCAAACTCGGGAGGTTGAGAGAGCCTAATACTTATACCGTTAAAGCTTCTGAGGAGCGGGGTATGACTGAGGGTGCAGTAGCTTAGAAGATTTCACTATTATGGATGGACATTGGTGAGTTGGCCAATTAGTTTGCAATAATAAAATCTCCTAAGGTATATGAGTTTGAGTTGGAGGAGAGGTCAAAGTAAATGGATAATCATTTGGCGGGTTTTTGAGCCCAAGGACAAGGGAATTAAAGTCAAAACTATTATGATGAGAGAGATAAATACATTCCACCTAGCAGACATAATGCAAAATTAAGAATTGAAAAGATGTTGACTAAGCTGATGAAGGGTCAAAAGAGCCAAGAAACTTGCCTTAAAGAACTCAAGGCTAATATTTCAGGATTGACCTAGAAGGTTGATTCATATTCACTTGCTATCAAGTAGCTGGAGCATCAGTATGGGAAAATCTCTACCACTTTGGCCCAACGATAGACTGGGGCCCTTCCTAGTAACACCATGCAGAATCCTCTGACACTTTTACATTGTTTGGCTATTAATACTAGGGGTGATTTCCCACCCATTGAGCATTTTTTCCTACTACTAATAAGCCAAATAAGAATAATATTATTGCGGATGAGCCACCTGAAGCTAAATTTAAGAATTTAACTTATAATGATAATGATTTTGAGAGTAATGATGGTGATGACTGGGTTAAAAAACAGATCTAGGGTATAATGCAGAAATTTAGCATGGATTTTCATGCACCATCAGTAGAAAAAAGAGGTACCTTGGTGAAAACACCATCCCTTGTTCGATTGGGCCTTATGATATTAATCAGGACCTATGATATTTGAGATCAGGAATAAATATAATGCCATTAGTGATATACAAGTTATTGGGTTTAGGAGAACTTAAGCCTACCTCTGCAAGGCTTTTTATGGCTGATTCATCTATAAAGGATCCATTGTGTATTGAGCACAATATAGAAGTAATGGTGGCATCATTCACCTATCTGGTAGATTTCATAAGTTTAGACTGCAAAGTGGATGCCTAATATCTGATTATCTTAGGCAGACCCTCCTTGTCTATTGGTCGGGTATTGATTGATATGGATCTAGAGGAGATCTATAACACCTAAGCTTCTGACCCTTAGAAAATTTCTTGGAATTCTAGTCTTTTGACCTAATATAACTCATAGGTACAAGCCATATGTTGGGGTATAAATGGTATGGTCCTATCATATACTGATCAGTGTTGGTTGGTGGGATGGATTTAGGTTCCTAGAATGGATATGACTTAGGGGTACTAGAGGTATTAGTGTTATGTATGTTTGGTTCCTTAACTTAATATTAGACTTGGTTACTTAGGTTGGATCTAAGTACAAGTGGATTAAGGTGAGTCGTAAAGCTAGGGTACGAGTCATACCATGGACTCGTATGGTGGATAGAGTCTAAATCTTCCTTGGGTTTAAATCTGCCAGGGGTATGAATAACAGGTATGGATTGTGTACTTTGGATACGACTTGGTTGAATGAGTCATATGTTGAACAGTGTTGGATCCAAAGATTAAGGCTAAGATATGAGTGAAGGGTACCAATCGTATTGGAGGGAATGACTCATGAAGGTCAGTCGTATCCATATGATAGGATTTTATAGTACTTAAGTAGGGATATTTTGGATATTTTTCAATTATCCTAATAAGGTCCAATGACTTCTAACCTACTTATAAGGTTATTTACCCTATTATTCCATTTATTAACACTTAGAAACTCTTCTAAACACTCTATAATTCTTTTAACATCTTTTGGGTAAAGGAAGCTAGGGTTTCAACTAGAGGATTGATTAGGGGATTGTCTTGGTGATTTTTTTCCATCACCATCTTGGTTTAAGAAATGTTGTTCTCTTCCCTCATTGCTAATTCTAACTATAAGCATGGTTTTCATGAATGTTTTCATGACTTCATTGATTGTATGATTTTTGGTTTTCAAATATAAATTAGGGGTTTTGATCTTAAATGGTTGGTTATGGTTTTCCATGGTTTTAATTATGCTTTATGTGCATTAATTTTGGTTTTAGATAATTGAATTGCATGGGAATGGTTTAATGGAAATTGGTATTGGTTTTGGTTATGCTATGCCCCTAATGTGTTTGACAAAATACCTATAAGCATGATTTCATTCCATTGAGTATTTTAATGGAAATCTTACTTATTTTAAAACTTGGTAAAGAAATTATTAAAGGTTTAAATGGTTTGCAAAGGTAAATGGATCAATGGTTATGATTGAGGGGTATATCGAATCCCCCACATAGTTTAATATGGTAAATGTAAGGGCACTTAGAAGTCCCCTTAAACCTATATATGGTTGGTATGGTCAATACTTGCAAGTAAGGATAGGTATAATGATACCAATATTAATGGCCTTAGTTAATAAATGGATAATGGTTTGGCTATTTGGAAATTGGTTTTAATTGGACAATAATGACGGGATGTGTAGCACAGCCTGGAAGGTGAAGGTCTGTGCGGACCAAAATTGGAAACTCATATTTGATGATATGAGGTTGGTCTTAGTGACTGTGTGCATGATGTCACATTATATTTTGGGGGATGTACTAGTCATCCGAGGTTTTCTTCCCTAGCCGTGCGGCTTCACGCACTGCGACCCTTTCAGTAGGAGGAGCTGAACCCATATAGACTATGGTTGGTTTAGAATGGCAAAGCTACACAACCCAGGTAAAGGTATTAAGGGCATACTAATCTCGACTCCCTTTTCCAGAATGGTTATATATATATGTATGGTTGTGTACATATGGATGGTTTTAATTAATTTTATTAATGGTATTATTTTATCCTTATCCTGAGATCATGCTATTGTTCACCCGCTAACCCATCTACTGACAGATGTATACCTATGCTATGTAAGAACCGATCATTCATCTCCTCCTACATAGTGATTGACTCATGGATCAATATTTGGACAAAAGTGGTGAGCTTCCATCCTTTTGGAAGGCTCCATTTTATGTTATGGGAATGTTTAGACATTTTGGTTTATTTCTGGATATTGGTTCTAGTTATGGTTGGGGGCATGTCCCAACCAGATTTTGATTACTCTTTTGATTAGAGGCTTTGTGGTACTTCTATGGGTTTGAATGGGTAGGATCAGTATAGGTGTCAGCCTTAGTATTGGTATTGGTATTAATATTAGTATTGAGGCCCGCATTATCAGACATAATTTCTTATTGTTCCATCATATTTCATTTTGGGATTAATTATACTATGCCTTGATATCCTTTTGGTTATGGCCTGGTTTATGGCCTTTGGAATTGTTTGGTATGGTTGGATGGTTTGTGTGGGATGGTTGGACTCAGTTGGGTTGGTCACATTTATGATCATATCCTAGAGTCTTCATGTGATATGTTACACTATCTTTTTATATGCTCAAAATTCAGCCAACTCAGGACAGACCACTGGAGGTTGGGTTGGGTAACGGGGGTGGTCTCCAATCCTGATCGAACTTAGGATGACCATTATGACAAGGCCCCTAGGAGAGTCGTGTCAAGTTGGTTTTAGAGCCTAGGTTCATAGTTAATTTGGGGGTCCATAAAGTTGTGTCGAGTAGAGTATCTTTTAGGGGTGTGTAGCGCATCACACTCATAGGGGAGAGTTTACAAGGCACTTAGGAATGCCTCATTTTCTTGGTATTCTATTTTTAAGCTTGGAGTCTCAGTCCTAGAATATTCTCTAATCCTTATTTTTTTGTCTTTCAGATTATGCCTCATAGATCTGGAATATAAGAAAATTCTTCTATCCTATTTGGATGTAATGCTGGAGGGTGCATCCTACTTTTGGGGTTCATCTTTGATCTCATAGTACTAATCCCAAATAGTTTCATAGTTCTACTGATTGCTACTAGTTCTCCTCAAGGCGAGGTGACTAATGTTGAATTTTGTTAGTCTATTATATTATTTCCTAGATGGTCGCTACTTAGGCAAAGTGAGGTGCGAATGGTATTTCATCTACTGAGACTAGAAGGGTTGGCTAATTTATGAAGATGGGTCCTCCCACTTTTTCTAGAGTAAAGGTAGAAGAGGATCCACAGGGCTTCTTGGATGAAATGATAAAGATATTTTGGGTGATGTAGGCTGCCAATATGGGAAGGGTAAACTTTACAACTTATCAGCTCAAAGAGATTGCATATTAGTGGTTTGAAGAGTGGGACAGGGATAAGGGCGATGCAGAAGAATCCGTCTTATGGGATACCTTTTGTAAGGCCTTCTTAGATAATTTCTTTCCCTAGTTGATGGAAACAAATATGGAGGATTTTGTGAACCTCAAGTAGGGGAGGATGTCTTTCAAGGAATATGCCATGAAGTTTACCAATTGTCAAGGTATTCTCCTGATTTAGTGTCTGACATGTGGGTAAGAATGAGAAAGTTTGTTTCTGGGTTGAATTAGGATTTGATTTTGAAGAGCAAGACTGCCTTGTTGAGTAAAGATAAGGACATCTCTAGGTTGACCATTTATATATAGTAAGTTAATAAAGAAAAGAGGAAGCATGCGGAGTTTAGGGATAGATAGAGTAAGAGGAGCAGGTTTTCTGAGCAGGGAGGTGCTCAGTCTTAGAGAGGTCGGGATGGTGGAAAATGGAAGAAAAAGAAATGGGGGAGTTTTGGTTCCTACTCTTCTACTAGTGCTCTTTACCAGTCGGGCGACATGCGTCATCAGAGTGCTGATAATTTTTGAGATTAGGGTGCTAAATCTCAGGCAAGCGAAGGTCAATCAATTTCTTTATGCCTTTTTTTTTCATTCTGTGGTAGTCTTTATCGGGGTTATTGTGATTAAGAAAGGGGCAAATGCTTCAATTGTGGCCAGGCAGGCCATCGAATCTAGGATTGTCCAGCTAATAAGGTTGCTAGGGGGAAAATAAGATTCCTGTGGCTTTATTTTCTGCTCCTACACCTGGTAGTTTTGCATCTGCTTCTGTTACTACTCCTTGTTCTAGTATTGGTCAGAATAGGTTGTATGCTTTGGCATCCCGATAGGAATCCAAGGAATTACCTGATGTCATTACTGGTATGTTATAGCTTTTATCTCTTGACATATATTGTTTGCTTGATTCAGGGTCTATTCTCTCCTATGTGACTCCCTACATGGCTGTATCTTTTGGTTTTGATCCAAAAGTTATTTTGGATCCTTTTTCTATTTCAACCCTAGTAGGTGACTCGATTGTTGCTAAGAGAGTCTAGAGGGTGTGAGGTACCTATTGGTGGTAGGCAGAATTTGGTGGATTTGTTTAAACTTGATATTATGGATTTTGATGTTATTATGGGGATGGATTGGTTACACTCTTGTTATGCATCCTTGGATTGTCAGACTCGTAGGGTTATCTTTAGGTTCCCTGGTGAGCTGGTTATAGAATGGGAGGATGGTTCTTTAGCTCCTAGGGGGAGATTTATTTCTTATCTTAGAGCTTAAAGGTTGATCTCTAAAGGTTGTCAAAATAACTTAGTCTGGGTTAAAGAGTCTAACTTAGAAGATCCCCTTTTCCAGTTGTTCCAGTCGTTAATGAGTTTCCAAAGGTCTTTTCAGATGATCTTCCTGGTGTTTCATGGATAGGGAAATAAAGTTTGGTATTGATATAATTTTGGATACTCATCTAATTTCTATTCCTCTGTATAGAATGGCTCCGGCTAAGTTGAGAGAACTCAAGGAGAACCTTAAGGATCTTTTGGATAAGGGGTTTATTCATCCTAGTGTATCTGGGGTGCACCAGTGTTTTTTGTATACAAGAAAGATAGTTTGCTTCGAATGTCCATTTAATATAGGCAGTTGAATGAGGTGACGACCAAGAATAACTTTCTTGGGTCATATTATTTCCAGTGAGGGGATCATAATGGATTAGGAAAAGGTTGCTGTGGTGAAGAGTCGGCCTAGACCCACGACTCCATCCAATATTTGGAGCTTTGTGGGTTTAGTTAGGTATTATAGGTGGTTTGTGGAAAGTTTTTCATTAAGTTGACTCAGAAAGAGCTCAAGTTTTCTTGGTCGGATGCCTGTGAATGGAGTTTCAAGACGTTTAAGGATAATCTAATTTTGGCTTCAATTCTAAGTTTATCGAAAGGCAGTGATGGGTTCATGGTTTATTGTGATACATCTCGAGTAGGGCTTGGTTGTGTGTTGATGTATTATGGGAAGGTGATTGCCTATTCTTCCAGACAGTTGAAAGTGCATCAGAGAAATTATCTTACTCATGATTTGGAGCTGTTAGCAGTTTTGTTTGCTTTAAAAATATGGAGGTATTATTTGCATCATGTTCACGTGGATATATTTTTAGATCATAAGTGTCTACAGTATATGTTCACTCAAAAAGAGCTTAATCTCAGGTTATGACATGGCTTGAGCTTTTCAAGGACTATGATATGAGTCTTCACTACCACCCAAGTAAGGCTAATGTAGTTGCTGATGCTCTTAGTAGGTTATCCATGAGGAGTTTAGCTCATATGGATGAAGGAAAATAGTAATTGGTAAGGGATATTCAATGCTTGCCTAATCTTGGAGTTCACTTCTTGGACTTTAAAGATGGTGGTGTAATGGTGTAGGAAGTGGTTCAACCATCTTTTGGTATAAAGGTTAAGGAGAAACAAGTCCTGGATCCTATCTTAATGAAAATCTAGATTGACGTTGGTGGGAAAAGGGTAGTGGTATTTTAGATCAGTGGTGATGGTACTTTATGGTACCATGGAAGGTTGTTAGTTCTTGATGTCGATGGGTTATGACAAAGGATTTGGCTGGGAAGCATGAATTGCGCTATGTTGTTCATCCCGACTAGACTAAGATGTATCATGATCTCAAGGATATCTATTGGTGGAATGGCATGAAGAAGGATGTGGCTGATTTGGTGACGTGGTGTGCCAATAGGTTAAGGTTGAGCACATAAGGCCAGGAGGGTTGTATCAAGAAATTGATTTGCTCGAATGGAAATGGGAAACGATCAATATGAACTTTTTTACCGGTCTTCCTCGATCTCTGAATTAATATGATTCAATTTGGGTTATCATGGATAGGATGACTAAGTCTGCGCACTTTTTGCTAGTGCAGACTACCTTCTCAGCGGAGGATTATGCAAAACCATATCTTTAGGAGATTGTGAAGCTACATTGGGTACCTATTTTGATTATTTTTGATCATGGCATGTAGTTTACATTTCAGTTCTGGCGATCTTTTCAGAGAGGGTTAGGGACTAAGGTGAGTCTGAGTACTGCTTTTCATCCTCAGATGGATGGGAAAGCGAAGAGAAATATTCAGACATTAGAGAATATGCTTTAGGCCTGTGTGATTGATTATGGTGGCAATTAGGTTGAGCATCTTCCTTTGGTGGAGCTTGCTTACAATAATAGCTATCATTCTAGTATTGGTATAGCCTCTTTTCAACATTGTATGGTTGGAGGTTTACATCTCCTATTGGTTGGTTTGAGCTTGGAGAGGCGAATATGTTTGGTCCCAACTTGGTTTTCAGCTATGGAGAAGGTGGATAGGCTTAAGGCTACCCAAAGTTGCCAAAATTCCTATGTGGATGTTAGGCGTAGAGACTTGGATTTGAGGTCAAGGATAAGGTCTTCCTTAAGGTATATGCAATGAAAGGAGTCATGTAGTTTAGCAAGAAGGGGAAGCTCAGTCCTTGGTATGTTGGTACTTATAAGGATTTACGGAGAACTGGTAATGTTGCTTATAAGCTAGAATTGTCTTCTTGATTGAGCTTGGTTCATCCGATCTTTCATGTTTCCATTTTGAGGAAGTGCCTTGGTGATCCTTCTTTGGTTGTTTCTTTAGAAGGAATGGGTATTTCGGATTCTTTGTCTTATAAAGAAATCCCAATTGAGATCTTGGATAGGTAGGTTCATCGGTTGCGCACCAAGGATGTGGCTTTGAATAAGGTTCTTTGGTGGAACCATAAGGTGGATGAATCTACATGAAAAGTGGAGGAGGACATAAAGTCAAAATATCTGCATTTGTTTTCTGCTCCTGGGATTTGTGCGGATGTTATTTGTCTTCAACACTTCTTTATTTTCTGAGTTTATTAAAATAAATATTAATATCTTTGGCTCTTTGTTTTCAAACTTGGTTAAAGATTGGAAATGTGTTTGATAACTTAATGCAAATGACTCGCGTGTGTGGTTACCCTTTCCTTGTCCGTCATTCGGGGACAAATGTTACAAGTGGGGGAGAGTATAATATCCTAGGTTTTGACCCTTAGAAAATTTTCTGGAATTCTGGTGTCTAGACCCAATATGACTCATGGGTGTGAGCCGTATGCTAGGGTACAAATGGTATGGTCCTATTGTATACTGACCAGTGTTGCTTGGTGGGATGGATTTTGGTTATTGAAATGGATACGACTTAGGGGTATGATTCATATTGGTGGTTACAAATTATTTGGTTCCTTAACTTAATTTTAGACTTGGTTACTTAGGTTGGATCTGAGTATAAGTGGCTCACCGTGAGCCATAAGCTAGGGTATGAGTCATACCATGGATTCGTATGGTGGACAGTGTCAAAATCTTCTTGGGTTTAAATCATCCAGGGGTTCGAATGAAAGGTACGAATCATATACTTTAGATACGACTTGGTTGTATGAGTCATGTGTTGAACAGTATTGGATCCAAAGGTTGAGGCTAGGATACAAGTGGAGGGTACCAATCATATTGGAGGGTACGATTCGTGAGGGTCAGTCGTACCCCTCTGATAGGATTTTGTTTAACTTAAGTGGGGGTATTCTGGACATTTCCCTACTTATCCTAATAAGGTCCCATGACTTCTAACCTACTTAGCAGTTAATTTACCCTATTATTCCATTCATTAACACTTAGAAACTCTTCTAAACACTTTATAATTCTCTTAAGATCTTTTGGGGCAAGAAAAGCTAGGGTTTCAACTAGAGAATTAATTTAGGGCTTATCTTGGTGTTTTTTTCCCATTATCATCCTGGTTTAAGAAATGTTCTCTTCCTTTATTGTTAATTCTAACTATAAGTATGGTTTTTATGAATGTTTTCATGACTTCATTGATTATATGATTTTGGTTTTCAAAAATGAATTGGGGGTTTTGATATTAAATGGTTGGTTATGGTTTTCCATGGTTTTAATTATGCTTTATGTGCATTAATGGTGGTTTTAGATAATTGGATTGCATGGGAATGGTTTAAGGGAAATTGGAATTGGTTTTTGTTATACTATGCCCCTAATGTGTTTGATAAAATGCCTATAGACATGTTATCATTGCATTGAGTATTTTAATGGAACTCTTGCTTGTTTTAAAACTTGGTAAAGGAATTATGTATGGTTTAAATGGTTTGGTAAGGTAAATGGTTAAATGGTTATGCTTGAGGGGTACATGGAATCCCCCAAGTGGTTTAATATGGTAAATGGAAGGGCACTTGGAAGTCCCCTTAAACCTATATATGGTTGGCTATGGTTGATACTTGAAAGTAAGGATAGGTATGATGATACCAATATTAATGGCCTTGGTTAATAAATGGATAATTGTTTAGCTATTTTTAAATTGGTTTTAATTGGACAATAATGGAGGGATATGTGGCAAAGCCGTGGAAGGTGGACCAAAACTGGAAACTTATATTTGCCAAGGTAAGGTTGGTCTTAGTAACCATGTGCATAATGTCACACTATATTTTGGGGGGTGTACTATTCATCCCAGGTTTTCTTCCCTAGTCGTGCAGCTTCATGCACTGTGGCCTTTTCGACACGGGAGCTGAACCCATATAGCCCGCAAGTGGTTTAGGACGACAAAGATACACAACCCAGGTAAAGGTTTTAAAGGCATGCTAAACCCGACTATGTAGGAACCTATCTACTAGAGACTGTATACCTACGTTATGCAGGAACCAATCGTTTTACTCCTCCTACATAGTGATTGACTCAGGGATTAACATTTGGACTGAAGTGGTGAGCTTCTATCCTTTTTAAAGGCTCCATTTCATGTTCTGGGCACTTTTAAACATTTTTATTTATTTCTGGATATTAGTTTTGTCTATGGTTTGGGGCATGTCCCAACCGGATTTTGATTTCTCTTTTGGTTAGAGGCTTAATGGTACTTATATGGGTTGGAATGAGCGGGACCGGTATAGTTGTCAGCCTTAGTATTGGTATTGGTATGGAGGTTGGCATTATCGAACATAATTTCTCAATGTTCTGTCATATTTCATTTTGGGATTAATTATACTATGTCTTGATATCCTTTTGGTTGTGGCCTAGTTTATGGCTTTGGAATGGTTTGGTTTGGTTGGAAGGTTTTTGTGGGATGATTGGACTTAATTTGTCGGTCACTGTTGTGATCATCTCCTTGAGTCTTTATGTGAGCTGTTGCACTATCTTGTTATATGCTAAAAATTCAACCAACTCAGGGCAGGAGGCTAGAGGTTGGGTTTGGTAATGGGGGTGGTCTCCATTCCCAGTCGGACTTAGGATTTCCATTATGACAAGGCCCCCGGGTGGGTCATGTCAAGATCACCTTCAAATGGAATAATGAGCAAATAGCGTTGAATATAGGCATAACAGTCCAATAGCATAAGGATCTGAGAGTGGTAGCAGTGATAGATATTGTGGATGATGATGTGTTTGCAGTGGATGTGCCAATTGAGGAAAGATTAGGGGTAGAAGCATTAGCAGTAGTGATCATGAACTTTGAGAGCGATGGGATAGATTAGTATGATGAGCTGGTTTATGCACTACATGGGATAGGTTCTTACACATATGTCCCTAAGAAGTTGGATCTTGATTTGAAGAACAGAACCACACCTCCTTCAAAACAATCTATTGAGGAGCCACAGATATTGGAATTGAAGGCCTTCCCATCCCATCTACAGTATGAATTCTTGGGGTCAAATAAAACCTCACCAGTGATTATTTTGGAAGATCTGGAAGGAGCATAGGTTAAAGCTTTGCAGTCAGTATTGCAAAAATTCAAGAGAGCTATTGGATGGACCATTGCTGACATTGTGGAGATTCCCCCAGGTTTATGCACACACAAAATTCAGCTTTAGTCGAACATTATTCCCAGTATTGAGCACCAGAGATGACTGAATCCTCATATGTAAAAGGTATAGAAAAAGGAGATAATCAAGTGGTTAGATTCTGGGGTGGTTTTTCCTATTGCAGACAACAAACGGGTGATCCCGGTTCAATGCATGCAAAGGAAAGGAGGAATCACAGTGGCTCTATATGAAAAAAATAAACTAGCACCAATGAGGCTTGTGACTGGTTGGAGAGTCTTCATGGGTTACGTGAAACTGAATAAGTGGACACAAAAGGATCATTTCCCTATGCCATTCATGAATTAGATGCCAGATAGAATAACAAGAAGGGTTTGTTATTGTTTTCTTGATGGGTATTCAATTTATAATAAAATCATGATTGCTCCCGAAGACCAAGAAAAGACTACTTTTACTTGCCCCTATAGGACCTGCTCATTCAAGATGATGTCGTTCGGGTTATGTACTGTGCCTACCATTTTTCAGAGATATATGATGTCCATATTCTCTGACATGGTGGAGGACACTATCAAATATTCATGGATGACTTTTTAGGGTTGGAGACTCATTTGACGACTGTTTATCCCCTTTGGCCAATGCACTGTAGAGATTGAAGAGTGCAATTTGGTGCTAAACTGGGAAAAGTGTCACTTTACGATGAAAGAAGGCATCGTGCTAGGGCACAAGATCTCCAAATATGACATTGAGGTGGACAAAGAAAAGATTGAGATTATTGAGAAATTACCACTGCCAGTGTCAATTAGAGGCATACAGAGCTTTTTGGGTCATGCAATCTTTTATAGGAGGTTCATCGAGGACTTATCTAAAATTGCAAATCCTTTGTGCAAGATTTTGAGAAAGTAGTGTAATTCGTGTTTCATGATGCATGTATCAAGGCTTTCAAATGCCTAAAGGAGCAGTTGATTTTGGCACCCATTATTGTGTCACCTGACTGGTCTGGACCTTTTGAGGTGATGTTTGATGCGAGTGGAGTGGCATTGGGAGATGTTCTATGCCAAAGAAGAGAAAATATACTGTATCCCATCTGCTATGTCAGTAAAGCATTAAACCCTGGACATAAGAATTATATATTTACTGAACAAGAGTTACTTGCGATGGTTTTTGCTTTTGAGAAATTTTGGCCTTATTTAATTGGAACAAAGGTCATAGTTCACACTGACCATGTAGCCTTGAGATACTTGATGGCAAAAAAAGATGCAAAACCAAGATTGATTTATTGGGTTCTCTTGCTGAATGAGTTTGATTTTGAAGTAAAAGATCGAAAAGGGACCAAAAATCAAGTTGCAGATCACTTGTACAGGCTTAAGGATGAGGAAATATAGAGACTAGGGATAATATTGAGATAGATGATACATTACCAGATGAGCAGGATTTAGCAACATCTTAATACCTAGTACCCTAGTTTACTGATTTTGCCAACTTTTTGGCAAGTGATGTGATCCCAGAAGATCTTTCCTTCCAGCAACAAAGGAGATTTATGCATGAGGTGAGGAATTTCATTTAGGATGAGCCATACTTGTTTAGGGTTTGTCCAAATGGTGTGATTCGAAGTTGTATCCCGAAGGGGGAGATGATGAGCATTCAAGAAGCTTGTCATTCATCACTAGTTGGGGATCATCATAGTGGCACATGCACTGCCCACAAAATTCTGCATTGTAGATCTTGCTGTCCTTTAATTTATAAGGACACTTGCTATATATAGTTTTGATGATGAGAAGCTAACTTCAAGGGTCCAAGTCCTTGGATGTGCAAGGTACAGTACAACTGGCACACATTGTCTGCATAGTTTTGTCCTCTTGTGTAACAAACTTGCAGGTGCTATTTTGTACTAATTAGGACAACTGGTCCACTGATCTTTCATCCCTAATCGTCACTCATTTATAAAATTAAAGAGATTCCTCTTCATTAAATTGATTTTTTGCAATTACAAAGAGTGAAAAAAGGCAGCAAAAACCTCATTTCAATACTACTCAAGTTCTTAGCTTTATGAGTGCTTAAACAGAAATAGTTCTTGAGTTAGTGCTGATTTGTAATTTAACTACTCATGCTATAAAAATAGTTTTTTTATTTTTGAGCAGAGAGTGCTTAGGTAGAGTTGCCTAAGTGTGAGGATGATTAGAGGTAATCAACGTAGAGAGTCCTTGGTAGAGTTGCCAAGATAAGCTTGTAGTAGAGTTCCTACAAGCGAAAAGAGCCCAGAGGTAGGCTGAAATCTTGACTATAATCAGGAGGTTGATTTTAGTGGATTTCTTTAGTGCTTGTAAGGGCATGCCATGGTTTTTTCCTTCCTGGGTTTCCACATACAAATCTTATGTTTTTACTCTTCCTGCACTGTCTTTAGTTTTCAATATTATATTGTTTGATTGCCTGTATTGACTTTGAGGGATCTGGTCCCTCACTATGTGGTGCAACCCCCAAGGGTTCCAATAATTAGTATTAGAGTAAGGTCACCCTAAAAGTTTCACACCTAGAGTGTCCTGGTTAGCATAACTGCTCCACCTAACCTAGAAAAAATGAAATCAATCACTAGACTACATAGATTTAATGTATAGTATTATGGATGGTGGAAAACCAGTATATTTGACTTCACTATGGCTGAAGATAGTGAACCAATGGACATAATCCTTGATGGTCCTCATATTCCCGTTAAAGATGTCAAGGAAGGAGAAATAACTAGAATGATTGCTAAAAGAAGAAGAGAGTATGATGATGAAGATAGAAGGATGATTAAGAAGAATTACAAAGCCAAGAAACTGGTAGTCTATGGGATAGGGCCTACTGAATACAATAGGATATCAGCTTGTGAAAATGCTAAAGAGATCTGGGATTGCTTGAGGACTGCTCATTAAGGCACTATCAATGTGAAAGATTCTTAAGTAGACATGCTAACCACTTAATATAAAACCTTTACTATGAAAGAAGGAGAAATAATCCAAGATATGCATACTAGATTCACTTCTTTCACAAATGAGCTTCACTGCCTAGGAGACGTGATTCCATTGTATAAGAAAGTGAGAAAGATTCTTGGAGTTCTTCCTCAGTCATGGGAATGCAAAGTGGATGCTATAATCGAGGCAAGGAACCTCAAGACCCTCACCATTGATAAACTCATTGGTAATCTAAAGACCCATGAGCTCAAGAAACAACAAGAATAGGAGAAGAAGGAAGTAGAAAGAAAAAACCTCTATCTTTAAAAACATGACTCAAGTGAAGAATATACAAATGTTGCCTATTTGGCAAGTAGGATTTTTAGAGCCATGAAGATGAGTGGTCAGTTTCAAAGACATGGAAGCAGCAATAAAAAAGAAAGAAGTACAGAGGTATGCCATAAATATAGAAGTCCTAAGCATTTCATTAAGGACTATCCATTGCATAAAGTGGATTACCAGGGATACCTCAAGACTGGAGGTGGAAATGGAAAGAATAGGGAATAGGTCCCTAAAAATTCAAGAAGGAAGGAAACAACTGAGTATACTGTAAAGCAAGCTCTTGAAGCATGTGAAGATTCTTCCAGTGATTCAGCTGATGATGAAAATATTGGATATATTTCATGCTAGTAGTGGAAGAAGGTTTAGTTATATATGAGCCTTGTTTGCGCTCGGGGCAAATACATAAAATGAAAAAGAAAAAGAGGTAACTCTATATGATATTAAGGAGAACCTAGAAAATTACACTGCTAGGAAGATAAAAAGGCATGTAAGTATGTTGATAGACTCTGTATGTGAACTATCTATTGAATCAAATGCCTTAGAAGAAAAATGTAGAGAATTAAGAGCACGAGCTGATTTCTTTAACTCTCTAAATTTCTAAACCTGAAGAATTGTTCACAAAGATGAAATCTAAAAATCTGAGTCTGATTAGTAATCTAAAGAAAATAAATGATGTAGATAGAAAAGGGAAGAAAGAAATTTCAAGGTTTCAAGTTCATCTTGAGGAAAGATTGAGGGATTTCCAAAAGCACCTTATGTATGCACTTCACAAAAATGAAGAATTAGAGAGGGACCTCGTTTGCTTAAGAGAAGAGTTGGAAAATCTCCTAAATAGACTGCTTCTTCACATATTCTTTCTAATCAGATTAGTCAGGGTGCTAATGATGGAAAAGGACTGGGCTATCAAGGAGAACTCCAACCTACTGGGTGGCAAGGAAAGACTGTCAATGGTTCTAGAAACAAGGTTTTGAAACCTATGTGCAACCACTGTGGGAAAAATAGGCACACAAGGGAAAATTATCAAAGATTGATAAGTGTTGGAATGAACAAATTCAGATATGTTCAGCAAGAGAATACATTTTCAAATAGATTTAAGTATTTGATAAAATGAAGAAGAAGCCTACACCTATATGGTCTAAGAAGATTTTCATCACACTATTGTATTCTTACTGGGAACTCAAACTCAAGTGGGTTACCAAATCAAATAAGTGATCATGGGTCTAGGTTGGAGAAAGAGGATTGCAGCCAGGAATGTTCATTAAAAGCGGGTTTTCAGAGCTTAATCTTAGAAGATCTGACTGTGTTCTCTCTCTCTCCTCTACAAGGCACTCGGAGGTGGATGTGTCATATTTTAAAATAGTTGAATTCAAGGGACCCGGTCCTTAGAAGAATCTTCTTAGAAAAGAAAGTTCCAACAAGTGTAACTCCAAGAATTGGCTATGTTTAGGAGGCAGGTATCCATGATAAAGTAGGTATAGTATAATCTAACTCAGTTTCATACCTTTGCAGGTATACACCCATGGGAACATCTTGAGAAAGAAATAAATAAAGCTAACACAAGCGGGCAATTCAATTAAAATTAGAGGGACCTGGTCCTATCCCTCAGGTTAATACCTACAAGATGCTTAAGTAATCACAAAATGTTGTCTAAAAAGCGATATATGTTTCACTAAGCTGTCAATTCCTTTGCAAAATGAAGAGTCACACTCATTAGTTTCAGACATGTTAGTTCAAAAAAAACATCTTTTAATAACACTGGCCACCCTTAAAATTGCTAAACCAGACCATTATGTCAGTGTTCTTCAACTATTCCAAATTTATCTTCCCAAAACTAAAATCATCCTGAAACTAAACTAGTTCATCCATCTTTCTCAAAATTAAATGCTAGGTATTACTACTTCCTCAAACTCTGTAAGAAATATAAAACCCATAATTAAGTCAGTTTTCATTGAATGCTCTATAAGCCTAAAAATTTATGCTCAAAAAATTATGATAAACAATTCAGACCAAAGGTTTAGGTCACCAATAGAACTAGAAATTTCTCAACTTGAAAACTCCCATTTTCCTGTGTCATTTGAGACATCTGAAAAAACTATATTATCCTAAACACAACAAGTATTGGGTTCTCCTACTTTTTTAGATTTATACCTTATTTTTGATTAGTTATTTGGTGAAGAAATACCAGTTAAAAGGGTTGATCTTTTTTGTAATGAGAACTGGGTGGATTAGAACTTACTTTTGCTTGCGTATAACACCTTAGTCAGTGAAGAAGAATAGGAAGTATGTGATAATAATGAAGTAAATTTAGGAAAAGATATATTGTTACCTCTAAATGAGGAAAATCAGGAGAAAGTGCATCTGAGATGGACTGTGAAGAAACTCAGGGGAAATAGAAAAAAAAAGAATAAAAATTCAAAACATACGGAGGCTGATAAAGGAAAGTACTTGAAATAAAAGGGTGTTTTTTCTATCAAAGAAGGAAGAAAGGATATTCCTATAGTTGAGAGGACCAGGTCCTCCATGTCAAGGTTTGGCAGCCCTACTATAAGCAGGAAAAAGCACATAGCTATAAGAAAGAAAGAAAGTTTTTAAGAAACCGAGTCCCAAGAAAAGGAAAACATATATGCATGATAAATAAGATCCAAGTAGTGACCCCAAAAGAAATATAAAGAAAGAGGAAAAGATGGAGATGTCTAGAGAAAAAAAATCGAAAACTTGAGAACTTAGAAGTTTTGACAGGTAGAGTTTTTGATCCCAGAATTTATGAGAAGCCTGGACTAGTTAAGTTGAAAGAATATGTCAGGCTTCAAGGATGGTTACATCTATTTGAGGTAACAACACCAATGGTTTTTGAAAAAGAGATAAGTGAATTTTATTACACTATGGAATTCTCAGAAGATGAGTTAAAATTGAAGGACCAGGTGCAAGGAAAACTTATCAATCTGGATAAAGAATTATTGGTCAAGATATTGAATGTACCTATAATAGATCTGAAGACAGTTGTGAACTAGTAGCCCTCAATTGGGTTTATGATCAACACATCAAAGGTAGAAGGGACTGCTATATCTATAGTGAAAAAGAAATTCTTGATAAGTGAATATCAATTGGTATTTGAATTCATTAACAAGGTCTTATTACCAAGATCTGAATAAAGAATAATTGCCTCTGGTGCTGACCTATTTTTGATTGAAAGATTGAGCAAGCTTGAATTGATAAGTCTTCCTGCTCTAATGATAAAGCATATGCATAAAGTGGGGTATGAAAAAAAAGGAAAATATAGAATGCCATATGGATATCTACTAAACAAGGTGTTTAAATTATAGTATGGATGGAACTAAGGGAACACCCGAAATAGCTAAGTAAATGATTAGCCAAATAACTCTTATGGAGAATGAATGCATAGAGGGCAAAGATGGATCTGTGTCTCAAGTATCTGAGTTACTAGCTGTTCAAGAAAGGTTGGGAAAGGAAATAGAGAAGTTAAGGATCAAGTTGGATGCCAAAGAAGCTGAAGTATAGGACCTAAATTAAAGATTGTCCTTTGAGGGACCTGGTGCCACCGATGAACTTGCACCTAAAAATGCAAAACTCTAGGCAAGAGTGGCTGAACTGACGGTTAACGGTCAAGAATTAAATGATGAAGTGAAGGATCTCACCAAACAATTGTTGGATGCTCACAATGCTGGAAATTCAAGAATGTAATGTTGCTTAAGTCCCTCTCCCCCAAACCCACCTCTACCTAAGTCCTATGATCCTTGTCCTATAAATTAATCAAGTGTCATTTTCTTATCTTAGTCCTTATATTGGCTTTTGAAGATAGTTATTTTCTAATGTTTTGGTATAATTGTGTTGTTACTAATCTCTGTTTATGAATGAATGAATTCTGCTTGTGAACTTCATTTATTTCCTATACTTTAAAGGTGTTCTTCATGTTAGTGTTGCCCAAGTGGCCATGAGTTAACTAATCTGTTCTATCTTTACTTTTGGTTTATTGTCCATACTTTTAAATGATTCCAAAAGAGGAATATTGGGTTTATGTAGTAGGGACCAGGTACCAAGTAATTTGAGTTGCAAATTTAAATAGCATGCTAATAAGTAAAAGTATGTGACGTGCTGAGTAGATGAATAAAGGGAGTCATGTTGACAAGTGGAAGTATGAAAATACACTAAATTAAGGTGCATGATGATAGGGGAAAAATCAGAGGTTTTTGCTACAAATGACAAAAAGGGACCAGGTCCCTGTGTTGCATGATGGAGAAAGCATGATGATAGGGGGAACATTCATCTTTAGGTAATAATCACACTGGTTAAATATGATGAATGTGCATTGGTGCTCAAAACTGTATGGTTGATTTTTCATCATCAAAAAGGGGAAAAATTGCTATATGTAGTTTTGATGATGAGAATCTAACTTCAAGAGACCAGTTCCCTAGATGTGCAAGGTGGCATGTGTTGTCTTCATAGTTTTGTCCTCTTGCATAACAAAATTGCAGGTGCTATTTTGTCTAGTTCAATGATCTTTCAGCCCTAATCATCACTCAGCTATAAAATAAAAGAGACGTCTCTTCATCAAATTGTGTTTTTTTCACAATTACAAAGAGTGAAAAGAGGCAGCAAAAACCCTATTTCAACATTGCCCAATTTCTTAGCTTGATGAGTGCTTAAATTTAAATAACTCTTGAGTTAGTAATAATTTATAATTGAACTACTCATGATATATAAGTAGTATTTTTATCTTTGAGTAGAGAGTGCTTAGGTAGAGTTGCCTAAGTGTGAGGCTGAATAGAGTTAATTAGCATAGAAAATGTCCTTAGTAGAGTTGCCAAGATAAGCTTGTAGTAGAGTTATTACAAGTGAAAGAATCCTAGAGGTAGGAAAAAATCTAGAATGTAATCAAGATGTTGATTATTGTGGATTTCTTTGGTGCTTGTGAGGGAAAAGCCATGGTTTTTCCATTCCTAGGTTTCCACATAAAATCTTACATTTATACTCTTCCTGCACTGTCTTTAGTTTTTCTACATTCTATTGTTTGATTGCCTGTGATTGACTTTGAGGGACATGGTCCCTCACTGTGTGGTGCAACCCCTAAGGGATCTAAAAATGCTAATAATTTTGATAAAGCCTATGACCAATGTCAACGTCAAGGCAATATTTCGTGGCGTGAACTCCCTATAACAGCTATTTTGGAGTTGGAGTTATTTGATGTGTGAAGGATCTAATTCATTTGTGAGCTCCTATGGTATGAGATATGTTCTGGTAGCGGTTGAATATATGTCAAAATGGGGGGAGGCAGTTTTGCTTCTAGATAATGAAGGTAGAAGGGTCACCGCCTTTTTGATAAAAACTTTTTTTTCGATTTGGCACTCCACGTGCTATTATCGGTGACAGTGGGTCTCACTTTTGCAACTTCTTGTTCAAAGCTATGCTTGGTAGATATGGTGTAAGGCATAAGGTGGAAAAACCTTACCATTCTTAGATAAGTGGGTAAGTGGAAGTTTCTAATAGAGAGATAAAGTCCATCTTGGTGAAGACTATGAATGCCAACAAAACTAACTGGTCAAGAAAGTTAGACGATGCATTATGGGCCAACCGAACAGCCTATAAGATCCTCATAGGTGCCTCACTATATCATCTTGTATACGACAAGGCTTGTCATTCACTGGTTGAGCTTGAGCATAAGGTACTATAGGCGTTGAAAGGATAAATTTTGAGTGGCGTGATGCAACAAACTTGAGGTTGAGCAAGGTGAATGAGTTGGATGAATTCTGACTCTGTGCTTACGACAACTCAGGTATATACAAAGAGAGAATTAATTTGTACCATGACAAAAAGATCAAGGTACTTAACTTACTCCCATGATTGAGGGGTGAGAAGGTCATTGTCAATAACCCAACTAGAGTTGGGGTCAAATCTACAAGGAGGGAATTATAAATTTTAAGTCCTATGGATGCTCTAATTACTAAAAGGTTACCTAAAATAATAATAAACAAGGTATGTAAAATAAAATAGGGGGGATTGTTTTGTAAAGATTTTCAACTACCAATGCACGAATATGACACTTTTGATTTAAATTCAAGAGTGGAGAGGATCTTGGGATTATGTACACCTAAAGGTGAAACACGTGTTTTGATGATAGTTTAGCATGAAGCTTAGTTGTTGACCAAAGGATAGGCTAGGTCAAAAGTCATTGTAGTCAATATTTCAATAAAACTACAATGATTTCACTCATTGGCTCTTTCGAGCACCTAGCAAGTGTGAAATTCGTTGTCACCCAAAACCTCAACCAAGAAACCCTATTTCTAGGATGATGCTCTTGACATGATTTACACTCCAAATACACTTATTTGTAATATTTCAAAAGGTAGTCAACCATAGGCTCAATTGTCCATCATTACGCTATCCCCCTATAATCCTCTTTCAAGGATGTTATGGGTTACCTCAAGTTCACCTTTATCCCTTTTTCAAAGATTATAAAGGGTTTTTTAGAGTTTGGGGTTTTGACACATCAAACCCATTTGGAGATTTGGGGTTTTCACCCATAAATTCCAACTCATAAATTTGAGAAATGGTGGAATCCAACCCAACAACTAAGAATCAAGAAAACACAATAATACCCACACACAATTACACTTTAGTTCAACGTAATCCCAAGCCTAATTTACTTAGCTACTCATGAAGAAGGTAAGGAAAGATGTACCGTGAGGATTGTCTATAGCATTCATTCATCACAAAATACTAAGAAATTAAGCCCCTATAATTAGTTACCCATCTGCCCAATTAGGGTTTCTTACTTTACATTTAAAATATCTATGAGGTAAGCATACCCAAAGAAGAAAGGTTTTTTTCCTATATATGATTTTGGATTCGTCTATGCAATTTTACAAAACTGCCCTAAGTCATATTCCCGCTAAACCGCGATCACGACTATGCGACCACAGATATCCTCCTCAATCACATTATGCTGACTATCTTAACTGACTTCGATCATGGCTTGAGGACCACAGTCATGGTAAATGAGGCTTAACTGGTCCAGGTCTCTAGCTGCACTTCTTTTGCTTTCGTTTGACCCCTTTTTAGCTCCGATCCATATCTTTTCACCTTCTCAAATATATACCTACAAAATGTGGTTATTAGTGCATTTAAATCATTGTGATGTCTCATTTTCTCATACAACGCATGGTAGTGTGCAAAAATGTTTAGTGCAAATGAGTGGTGAAATCACCACTCATCAACACCCCCAACTTAAAACTTTGCTTGTCCTCAAGCAACACCACCCTTTTATATGAGACAATTTCACATGTATGGCTTCATTCTATCACCTAATGATCAAGATGACTTAAACTTGATGGCTACCTTAAAAAGCTCTTTTTACATGGGCAAAATGGTTTCAACAACTCCCCTCAATAAAATGGAATATTTGAAAGATGCATTAGACTTCGAGGAGCAACCATGTAACGACCATTAACACTCTAGAAGCGACTCATTTGTTAACTACAACCAAGTTATACCCCTTTTATCTCATTGTGAGGAGGATGACAAAATCACCCACCTCAACTTGTTCACATGCCTTCTCACAAGAAAGAAGATTTCACATACCTTGTTACTAATCACGTGAAAAGGAATTTTTAGTGCAAACACTCTCTTTCTAAGGAAATTCTCTATGCTAACAAATGCCATACCATAGGCTTGTCCCTATTTTTCAATCACCAATATAATGACCACACTCGATTTGGAATCACAAAGGACTTTTTGAGCTTGTAATATAGGTTTAGGGCAGAGTAGGATATCAACTTAGGACAATAGAGCTAAACTCTCCTTGAACTTCTACATCATACTCTCTTCACTTTTTTTGCTATTGGGCCACTTCTTTTTCTTTCACTATTTTGCCTATTTTTCCTTTTATTTGTTTTCCCACTTTCCTCCTTTTCTCCTTTTAGTGCACATAAATAATGCCTTTCATTCCTTTGTGGGATATTTTCTTTCTTTAAATCAAAATGCTTTATTTACTTAAGCACGTAGGCATCTTTTTATGCATTCGTGGCCTAACTACATTTTCTTCAATATCCACCACCCCCAACTTAGGATTTTAGCCTCAACGTGTGACCTTGAGTTCAAGGAAGATAGGGTTCAAAAGACAAAAAATAGAAAGGTTACGACTTGTAATGTGTTTTCCAAAGAAAAGTCCAAAGGCTCAAAAAAGGAGACAAGGGGTAACTCCTATGTATTGGTAGGATTTTTAGGCAAGTGTGGGTTCCAATGTCAAAAAATGGCCTATGATAATTTAACCAACCAAGCACAATCAAAATTTATCTTTGAAAGACTAAAGACAAGTTCTAGATGGTACAAGTACATATGTGTAACACCTCGAAATCTGATCCTGAGATGTCACATGGTGCTCAAGATTATGAGTAGCCTTAAGCTAACCCTGTCTGCCTTCTACTAGATTTGAGTCTCATAATAATGGGAATATAGATATTAAAGTCATACTAAATACAGAAATTTGTCTGAAATAATCGAGAATAATCTGAATATAATTTTTGAAAAATCAAATACTATAAGTCTGAATCAAATCTAGTAGTCTGACAAGCCTCTACTACTAATATCTAGAGAGTCACCCGGACAAACCCCCATCTGATTTAAATTGTCTAAAAGAAAACTGAATTATCTAAACTGATAAGCTACAAATAAACTGAATGACTAAGTCATTGATCTATGAGGACTCACCAACTATTAGATGTAGTTTGAGATGCTCAAACTAGTCACTCACACTGTAGAAATTGAGCACTTGAACCTACATTGTGAGACAAAGTAGCACATAGACGTATATATGGATCAGTACTTTGAGGATGTACTGAGTATATAGGGGTCAAATGCATAAATAAACATCATCTCATCATTATAATTTGTAAAAAAATGCACGCTAACTATAAATGACTTACATAAGCTGGAATATCTGAAAGAAAGAATAAAATCAGTAATCATGATTAACAAATCATACTTTGTAAATCTAGTGAGTCATAATATTTAGTTTTGAGATCTGTGCTAATACTCTAACTTTAAATCGTACTATCTAAGTGTATAAAGGACTCACTTCTATGTCTGAAATCTAAAAGCTAAAATCTGTAACTATTATCTTTCTGTAAAGCATAATCTGAATAAAATTGTGACCCTTTACACTTAGTTTTCTAAAAGATTTTATGTTATTATTTTTTCTTATCTGTAGTTTGTAGGGAGGTTCTTATAACCGACATAAACCGTGTGAGCTAACATGGAGTCCAACATCTTATTCCCCTATGGGGAAAACCTCATGATGGGGAGAGCTTTCATACTCTTGCCAAGGAGAATAACCTGAGCTAAGTGATCACATCTGTAACTGTCACCCATATTGGAATGGGAAATAATCTGGTCTGTACCTATGTTGGCTATGTAGTTTTGTGGAAGATAGGGCACACTAATACCACACTACTCGCTCGATGCTAAATACTACTCTCTTTAAATCCGCATGCTCATTCTGTTGGAAATCTACTTTAAAAACTAGCATAAGGGTTATTACGAAACCAATTATGCTTTTATCTGAGTCATTCTATAAATAAAGCTAATTCAAATTCTGTAATCTATAATGAATCTATAAAGTAGATACCAAATATTATCTGAGGATCAAGAAGACCAAACTTTACTAAAAATCTATAATTAATCTGATCTTAAGATGCTTAAAACATCATCTTTCTTGAAATATCAATATATAAACTTGGACTTAATAACCCATGCATCAAGTTCATGTAAAGACATCATAAAGTTCATGCTTGATAATAAAAACAATGGTAATTCATCTCTAAATTTGGAAATTACTGCAATAGGCCTGAAAATATTAAAATAAACATACAATTTATCTTTAAAATCTCTCAAAAACTCATAATCTTGCAAATAGCAATAATGGGCATGAACCCTAAATCAAATCTCATGGATATCATTCAAAATCATATGAATTTATAATTAAAACTTTATTTTGGGAACAATGATGGAAGAAGATCCTTGTTCATAAACCCTACATACCTTAATTGATGATTAAATGGATTCCTATTTGAGTTCTTGAAGTTGAATTCTTGATTATCTTGATTCGGGAATCCTCAGTTTAGAGATTTCTTTGAGAAACAATGGAGGAATTTAACTTCTTGTAGAAGAAGCTTTGGAGATCTAGGGTTTTCTTTTGAGAGAGAACAGATGAAAATAAGCATAAAGTGCTTAGAATTGGGTTAATCTTATGTTTTGGACAAATTGGGGGCTTGGGAATTGACCAAAGACCCCTTTTTAATTTTTAATCGAAATTGGATCTCAACTTTGCATACCACTGCGATGCGCCACTATCGCGATGACTCACTGGATTCTTGACAATTGGGAATTGGCAATTTACCATGATGCAGATCTATCATGGTACTCTATAGAAATGTCATTTAGGCCTTCATCGCAATGTGGTACCATCGTGTTTGCCTACTGGAAATAGAAAATTAGGAAATTGAACCTCTTCGCAAAACGAGATTATCGCGAAGGTCCACTGGAAACTGAGAAATGAGAATTTAACCTTCACCGCGATGCGGTGATTGCTCAGGTGACACACTGTATTACAAAAAATGCCATAACTCCTCAACCGAGTATCAGATTTGGTAAAAATAGGTATTGATGGAAAGCTTATTTAATTATCTACACAATGGAAAGTGAAAATCTGGAAAAATTTCCCTTGCAATAATTGTTATTCATTTTTAAGGCTGACCCTTGACATTCTAGGAGTGAAATTAAGCTAGGAAAAGTACGAGGTATTACAACATAAGATAGAGACAATTAAGCTCATACATATGGAATGCGAATCTCGTTAAGGGGGTTTAATTTTTCATCCCACTCAAGAAAAAGATGGAGTATTCACTATTATTCTGAAGTAAATTTTTAGAGTCATAGAAAGAGAAAAAGTTTTGTCACAAGGTTGCTCATGTCTATGCCTTTAAATTTCACAGAAATTTTGGATGGAGGGAGTTATTTGTTTTGCATTTTCACCACGCATAATTTGCTAATCATGACAACAACCCAAGTTTACGTCTCACATTATGGATCTAATATGGCCAGACCACCAACATGGCTACTTAGACTTTGCCAATGGGTATGAGTGCAATCCCCAAATCATCAATACCGCAGGTACTCAAACTTCCCTTGCATTGACCATGATGCCACGGGTACTCAGACTTCCCCTGCATCCATGGTTAAAAATCCAATCACTACGCTTTCCCCTTAAGAATGTCGTTACTTAGTTTATCACAGGGAAACGATCATCGATTAAAACTAAACTGAAGTAGCAAACTAAGAAAAAAGTAACTAATCCATGTAAATGTGGACACCATCAGAGTGCCTGGTTATTACAACCCAAATAAAACTATGAATCATCCAAAAGAGCAGAAATGTATGCAGAAATATCAATATATAGGCGCAAATAAACTGAATAAGGAGACAGAAGAAACCCAAACTGAATAGATAGCAATATCCCCATTGCATAAATAATCAAGGACAAAAGAGATAAGGGTGGTCCCTGAAACTGCATCAAGGGTTGCTTTTACTCTTGGATTCTAAATCATCACCATTCTCCTCAAGATCAGTCTACTTGGCTAAGGCGTCATCATCACTCTCCACCCAAGAGGAAGGAAGTCTATCTCGGGTTTTTAGGACCTTTCATAGGCCCTTCACCCTCTTCTACATCTTGATAAATAACTCACCCCTCTTCTTCTCTGTTGTAAATTATTTTTCATGTTCAATCTGGAGGTCTCAGTGGGACTTCACCAAATAGAAGTAGGCTTTCTCAAGCTTAGCAATGGTAGCCTATTGCTTCTTTTAGTCATCCGTATACTTATTATAATCGGCATATGACACATATGAATGATGGGTGGTGGAAGGCTCTCCCAGTCCTTGGGGCAAACAAGACACAAGCTTCCTAATGGCTGCAATATCAACTCCAATCTCCTTAAGAGGTCCAATAGTGGTTTTTGTATGAGACTCAAGATTAATACAAGTTGGCTTTTCCAAGTCAATCTTTCACTTTTTTTCTTTGCCAGGTGTGCTCTCTCCTCAAATCCTCAAGGGGCAGATGGGATTACCAGGACCTACCCACATATTACTGGCATACTCTTCAACCTCCACTCTTTTACAAAGCTCAGTAATCAAAAAGGGGAAGAAGAGATGTGCACTACCTTGGTTCTTAAAATGATCCATTTCATTGACCATAATCTGACCAACATCCAAAGGGATGTTATCTAAAATGTAAGCAACCTTCAAGCACGTAGATCTAGGGCTGCTATCATATGGGTGCAAGGAGAGATTTGGCAACAAATGATGTGCATCCATATCTGAGCCTCAAAGTGAAATCATTTATGGAGATATTGCTTTTAGTCTTTACCCTAGAGACTTTCTTTCCAGGACATAGCCATTGTGCCAACAAATTCCCCAATTTACAACCCTTTGCTTTGAATTCACCCATGTCTGCATATTGGAGCCCATAAACATCATTGATTTGCTTAGCCCCAACATTCACCGATTTGCCCCAAATCTTAATAGTCAGATTGAATGGGTCTGAGAGGGACACTTCACTGATGTTGGCATATAATTCACATACCCATTGTTCATTTTCAACATAGGGCTCCAGAGTAAAGCATTGCCACCCTATGGCTTTAAGATTTTCATGAAATCCGCTAGTTTTTCTAGCATATTCTCCAAGAAAATACCTCTTTTCAGGTATAGCTTTGTGCTTAGAAGATCACTGTAGTAGTAAGTGTGACACTCTGGTGCTATGAATCTGATATGATTATACTTGTCCATGAGGTTATCCTGAAAATACTTGGCACATATTATGTCAATCAATGACTTTTTATCATTCATATTATACCTCAATGTTTACTACTGCTCATTGGATAAAAGTTTTTGCAGCAACTAGGCTAAAACTGTAGGAGTGTAGGATTTTGATAACGCTCAACTCACTCCCATAATTGAGGGGTGAGTTAGTTATTGTCAATAACCCAACTAGAGTTGGGGTCAAATTAACAAGGAGCGAATTATAAATTTCAAGTCCTATGGGTGCTCTAATTACTAAAAGGTTACCTAAAATAATAATAAATAAGAAATGTAAAATAAAATGGGGGGATTGGTTTGTAAAGATTTTCAACTACCAATGCACGAATATGACACTTTTGATTTAAAATCTAGAGTAGAGAGGATCTTGGGATTATGTCTACCTAAAGGTAAAACATATGGATTGATGATAGTTTAGCATGAAGCTTAGTTTTTGACCAAAGAATAGGCTAGGTCAAAAGTCATTGTAGTCAATCTTTCAATTAAACTATAATGATTTCATCCATTGGCTCTTTCGAGAGCCTAATAAGTGTGCAATTCGTAGTTAACCATAACCTCAATCAAGCATCCCTATTTCTAGGATGATGCTATTGGCATGATTTACACTCCAAATACACTTATTTCTAAGATTGCAAAAGATAGTAAACCATAGGCTCAATTGTCCACTATTACCCTATCCCCCTATAACACTCTTTTGAAGGTGTTATGGGTTACCTCAAGTTCTTCTTCATCCCTCTTTTAAGGACGATGAAGGTTTTTTTTAGAGTTTGGGGTTTTCACCCATCAAACCCATTTGGAGATTTAGGATTTTCACCCATAAAATCCAACTCATAAATTCAAGCAATGGTGGAATCCATACTTAACAACTAAGAATCATGCAAACACAACAACACCTAGACAAAATTACACTTTAGTTCAACATAATCCTAAGACTAATTTACTTAGCTACTCATGGAGAAGGTAAGGAAAGATATACCATAAAGATTGTCTAAAGTATTCATTCTTCACAAAATACTAAGAAATTAAGCCTCCATAATTAGTTACCCACTTGACCAATTAGGGTTTCTTGCTTTTAATTTAAAAATATATATGAGGTAAGAAATACCTAAAGAAGAAAGGATTTTTGCCTATATATGATTTGGGATTCGTCTATGTAATTTTACAAAACTACTTGGGGTCATATTACCGATGAACCGCGATTGTGACTATGCGACCGAAGTTGTACTCTATGTTTACATTATGCTAACCATATTGATTGATCGCAACCCCATCTTGAGAACTACGGTCATGGTAACTGTGGCTGAACTGCTCCAGGTCTCTATCTGTACTCTTTGTTCTTCTGTTTGACCCCTTTTTAGCTCAGATCCACATTTTTTACCTTCTTAACTTTATACATGCAAAATATGGTTATTAGTGTATTTAAATTATGATAATGTCTCATTTTCTTATACAAAGCATGGTAGTGTGCACAAATATTTTGTGCAAATGAGTGGTAAAATCACCACTCATCTCGAGGAAAGAGTATTTGTACCTGGTGATGTGGACCTATTTTATAATTCAAGACTACACCTATTTTCTATCAAGCTAAAATCTAGGTGGACTAGACCATTCACTGTGGTTAAGGTATTCCCATATAGTGCTGTAGAAATTAAATATGATGGTGATATCTCATTGAAGGTAAATGAGCAGCGAGTGAAGCACTACATTGGAAACTTGGTGGAAGTTATAGTTTGTATTGAAATGGACCTTGGTGAAGTCTAAGTAGCCTAGGGAGATAAGTCGTGCCGTGATGATAAATCAAGTACTGCTTGGGAGGCAACCCAAGGTACCCAAAAGCCTAGAGCGTACCAGGTATGTTCTCACCTTTTTTTTGTATTGTTTTTATGCTTTGAGGACAATGCATAGTTTTTAGTTAGGGGTGGGATGTACCATAGCCTCCATGGTTTTTTATTGCTGCACTTTTTTTCCTATCGGTCGTGGTATGGTTGTAGAATTGACATGTCTAAGATAATTTGTATTGTATTGTGCTTTGTTTTGTATTATGATGTGTTTTTGTGTAATTAGGAGATTTTTAAGTATTTAGGATAGTAGTCATATTTTTCATTAATTTTTGAAAAAAAATGATATCCCTCTAAAAATTGTGTTTTAGAATTGTGAGTGTATATATGTGTGTGAACTTTATGGATCTTGTTATGACATTAGGATTAGGGACATAATAATCACTTGCTAAATAATTGCATGAGCTGGATAGGTGGTAGCTTGTAATATTGACTCTGTGTCATGTGTGTGAGATGCTACTTAGTTCACTTTGTGTGTTAAATCCAGAACTTACCTGGTTAGTCTTACCTAGGTTGTAGTATAGTCAGTTAGGAAAGAATCATAGGCTATTTTTGAGTTCAGTCCACTTTTAGCCTAAATGACCTTCTATGTGTGAAAAATTATCCCTTGATCCCTATTTTGAGCCTTATAGCCTATTTTTCTTATTTCACCTGTTCACCTTTCCATTTATATTACAATGAACTAATTTGTCATTGGTCCTTCTTGGACATTATGCACCTCAACTTAGGCAAAATGCCTATGTTGAGGGTGGCTATCATAGGGGTGCATAGTGTAAAGTGGATATGTAAAAGGGTAAAATAAGAGAAAAATTAGTAAGGCTGCATGTGGTAAAAAAAGAAAGAATAAAAGACCACACCCAACCTGAATCTGTAGTAAAAAATTAAAAAAGAAGAAATAAGGGTGGAATAAAGAGAAATTAGCTAGTAAGTGAGACCCCAAGGTTAGTGTAGTACTAAGGAGGATTAGTTACATGATATTCCCATATATACTATACCATCCCCCCAAGCCTACATTACAAGATGAGAAAAGTCCTATAGTGATCCTAACTTGACTGTCTAAAATCTAAGGTAAAGAAAATAAGGGCAAGCCTATGTATTTGACATACATTGATTGGATCTTTTTTATGAGTGTGTGTGTATCTTAATTGTCCTTGCATTGACATCCATGATTTCATATGAGTTAGTGGGACTTCTTTGTTTTGAGGGAACCTGAGCCATATTGCTAGCCATTTTCTTGTTTTGAGTAGTGTAAATTATACATATACGTGGTTCTCTGTTGTTAATGTAATGCCATACCTTGATCCTATTATTTCACATTATTGTGCTTCATGTTCATACATAGTTATTTTTGAAAAATAAGATAGGACGAGGTGTTGTGTTCTGAGCTTAAAGTGTTGACTAACTGTCTTGAATAACTTAGATTCTCCTAGTTAAGCGCTATTTTTATTTTTTTGTGCTTTATTTTCTGAGGACATGCAAGTGTTCTAAGTTGAGAGTGTTGATGTTCTATAGAAATATAGCACTTTCGATGCTTAAAATGAGAAAAATATGCAAGTTTTGAGGTTGTCTTGTTTGATATGATGCATTTTGGGTATGTTGTGCAGGAAATCATATTTTGGATGCTAAGTTCATGAAAAAAAGATGAAAACAGTGTTTTTGGCTACTTATTAGAGCAATTATATATGTTTGGGACACTATGTGGCTTGTTGGTGATCAAAGCATGTTCGGGAATAGAAGAAAAGAGCTGAAAAGATGACTCTCAACACTTGCTAAGTCAACATATGGACTGCACATAGTACTTATGAACCACATATAGGCAAAGCAAGTCCCAGAAGTCTAAAATCCCGAGAGCTGACCTGCAGGATTTTTGATCCTGGCACTTGCGATCGCTACTTTTGCCCACCCTGCAAGCCACAAGTGCTACCTGCGCCTAGGTTCAGGGTGCAAGTAGGGACCATAAGTGACCACTGACCCTATTTTCTCTTTTTTTGTTCGGACTTTGATTTTACGTTTTCCTCATGTACTATAAATACCCTTTATCTGTTTTTATTAAAAGTTACGCATTTTTGATACTCAAAAATATATTTTGACTCCAAGATTAAATTTTGATCTTGGAATTCTCTTGTATTAACTTCAGTCGATTAATTCAGTTATGGTTGTGGGCTTTATACTACTTATTATTGTGATTTCATCTATGCTTTGAATCATGAATGTTGTTGATTATTCACAAGCATAAGGGTCTAAAAACCCATAGCTAGGGTTGTGGAAACCCTGGCAGATTGTCGAAGTAGGGAAAGTACTATTGTTGTTTTAAATCAATAGTCATGCATGCATTGCATTATATTCACTTTTATAATTATCTAGATTTTTCAAACATTAGGATTCCTTCTAGATTATTGATACTTACTCCAAAAGAGGAGTCGTGACTAGGAAAAGATAATGACAATAGTAATTTGGAGTTTAACTATCGATACATGCTACTAGGTATTACTAAGTAATATGGTCAGATTTCATCTAATAACTAGAGATTTAAAAGGTAATAGTTAAATAGGATCAAGATAAGGGTTACTAAGGCGACATCCTGAGACTCAAAAGGCAAAGGTGAAATCTGTCAGCTCATCCAAAAGACTATAAATGGTACATAACTTACCGATTCTGCATGTAATGTATCAGCTTGGTTCAACATAGAAAGCTAAGATTATGGAGTTGAAAATCTAGGGGGAACACAGTCCTAATGTTCACTTATGACTGATTACAAAATAAGTTAATATTTACTATTAGTTTGACATTTTTACTCAAAACCCCCCATTTACTTTTCCAATTTTGCTCGTCTATTACATTAGCTGAGAGCCACGATTCCATGTATTTCCTTGGGATTCGACCCTAAGATTTGTTGTGTTACTATATTTATTAGTGACCATTTCATTTTTAGAATAGAGGTTTATCTTGGATGTCACCACCAGCCCAGGTTCTGTCAACATTTATTTTTTCTTCTTTTCTCAAAGATGCTTTGGTTTAACTTTTGGGATTGTTTGGTGGTGTACCGCCTGATGGTGCATGTTCTATGGATCAGAGTAGTGCTGAGGTAGGGGTGCATAAGGTAGCTTCTCCTTTTAGAGTTGAGGTCACTTCTGCATCGATAGTTGCTTAACAAGTAGTTACCCAACCTACTATGTCTGCAAAGTAGCAAAAGATGTTGGGTAAATTCCTAAGGTTGGCTCCGCCTAAGTTTTCTAGAGCACCGAGTGAGGATACATATGATTTCTTGATTGTTTGTGAGGATAGGGTCCATAATTTAGGCCTAGTTGAGACTCGTAGGGTGGATACACTGCTTTTTAATTGGACTTAGCAGCTCGACATTTGTGGAGATGCATCATGAGACCTAGAGGTGCATCAATAAGAGGTTGTGATACCAAGATAGGTTTAGTGGAAGCTGTAATAGCTCATGGTTCAGCGGTAGTGGTTCTCAGGGTAGGTACCTTCCATGGGAACTGTATCAACATTAGGGTCAGTCTAGTAGACCCGTTCAGGTTTGGCTTGAGATTACAAATGGAGGCTAGTCTGGATCTAGTGATCATCCTGGCCGAGGTTATGGTCAGTCTTTAAAGGATTTATTATCTGGCTATTCTAGTAGTGGGGGGTATTTAAGGCTAGCCAAATTTTCTTATTTTAGCCCAGTGCCTAAGGCATGTTATGGTTGTATAGCTTTTGGTAATTTATTAAGAGAATGCCCTAATCATGGAATATTGGTTTCTTTTATTCAGAGTGTTCCACAATTCAGGCATTTTAGCCCCGAACTAGAGGTGGTATGTATAGTCGTATGGTGGTCCACAAGGTGCTCGTAGAGGTTCTAAGGTAGGTAGGGAAGGAGGTCGGTCAAGAGTCCATCTAGGTGGAAGACCTAGTCAGTTGTATGTTGTACCTATATGACTAAAGGCTAAGTCTTTGGATGTTGTTATCATAGGTACGATTTTGGTGTGACATAAGTCAGCTTTTGCCATATTTAATTTGGTATACACTTATTCATATGTGTCTACTATTAGGCCCAATGGTTAGAGTTATTTAAGGATTCATTATATATACCATTAAATGTATCTACTCCAGTGGGTGATTCTTTAGTCATGGATCGGGTTTATAGATCATGTATTATGACTGTTTGAGAGTCTGATACTCAAGTAGAACTTATTATGTTAAATATGGTAGATTTTGATGTGATTTTAGGCATGGACTGGTTATCCCACTATCATGCAGTCCTGAATTATTTTTCCAAGAATATTACCTTAGACATACCCAACGTACCCCCAATCGTGTGGCAGGGAGATGTTAGCCGCGAGCTTATTTCTTATATTTGTGCTATGAGGCTTATTTTGAGGGGTTATGAGTTTTGTCTCATATATATTTGTGATGTTAGTATGGAGATTCCATTCCTTGACTTTGTTCCTATAGTTGGTGAGTTTAGTAATGTTTACCCTACCTATCTACCTAGACTTCCTTTCAAGCATAATATGAGTTTGTTATTTTTCTTGAGTTGGGCACTCGATGCATTTTTATGTCAACTTACCATATGGCTTCTACCGAGCTTAATGAGTTGAATTCTCAACTTTAGGATCTTCTTTGTAAGGGTTTCTTAGATCAATTATGTCTTCTTGGGGAGTTCTTATATGTTTGTAAAGAAGAAGGATGGCTACATGCGTATGCGTATTTATTACAAGTACCTTAATAAGGTGATGGTTAAGAATCATTATCTTATACCTCACATTGATGATTTGTTTGACCAACTTCAGGAAGAAGTGGTGTTCTCTGAGATTGAGTTGAGGTTTGGTTACCATCAATTTAGGATTTGGGCTGAGGATATCTTGAAGATATCCTTTAAGACTCGTTATGATCATTATGAGTTTCTAGTGATGTGTTTTTGGTTGTCTAATGCCCCAGTTGAATTTATGGATTTGATAAATCGTGTGTTCAATCGTTATTTGGATTCTTTTGAGATTGTGTTCATCATTGACGCCCTTATTTATTCGAGAAGTTGAGAGGAACATATGCAATATTTGAGGATTGTGCTCCAGACTTTAAGAGATCATATGCTTTTTGCCAAATTCTATAAGTGTGTGTTTTGGTTTTAGTAGATAATATTTCTTAGACATGTGGTGTCTATAGATGATATTATGGTAGTCCCAGAAAAGATCAAGGCCATTCTCGATTGGGCTAGGCCTACATCTCCGATTCAGGTTTATAGCTTTATTAGTTTGGCTAGTTACTATAGGTGTTCTGTTAAGAGTTTTGTTAGTATTATAATGACGATGACCAGATTGACTCGAAAGGAGGTTCCTTTTTGATAGTACGAGGAGTGTGAGTTGAGCTTTTACAAACTCAAGGTATTTGTTACTTTAGCTTCTATTTTGGCTCTTTCTATTAAGGATGAGGGATTCACCATGTATTACGATGCTTCAGGTGTTTGTTTGAGTTATGTATTGATGCAATAGCATTGTGTTATTATTTATGCATTAAGATAGTTGAAGTTACACGAACACAACTACCCCACTCATGGTTTAGAATTAGCTGTGGTAGTTTTTGCAATTATAATTTAGAGATATTATCTTTATGGTCTGCATTATCAGATATTCATAGATCATCATAGTCTTCAACAACTTATGACCCAGAGAGAGCTTAATTCTAGGCAGCGTAGATAGATTGAGTTTCTTAAGGATTATGACATCTCAATTTTGTATTATCTGAGCAAGACAAATGTGGTAGCGTATGACTTAAACTAGAAGGTGATGAGTATGGGTAGCTTGGCATGTATTTCAGTTTCTACGAGGATATTGACATGGGATATTGAGTCCTCAGCCAACATGATGGTGCTACTTGATATTTCAGAACCTAGGAGGATTCTTGCTAGTCGCAAAGTGAGGTCCTTGCTATTTGAGCAGATTTAGGATAGCCAGTTTGATGATAAGTGACTTTGCATCATCCATGATTAGGTGTTAAGTGGTGAGTCTACGAGGGATACCATAGATTCTAAGGGTGTCTTGATATTCGATAGCCACATTTAAGTTTCGAGGATTTATGACTTGATTCAGTGGATTTTGCATGAGGCTCACAGCTCTAGATATTCCATTTATTCGGGTACAACTAAGATGTATAAAGTTTTGAGGCAAAATTATTGGTGGAGTGGTATGAAGAGAGATATGGTAGACTTTGTAGCTTGTTTCCTATGTTGTTAGTAGGTGAAGGTTGAGCATTAGAGACCTGGTAGCTAGTTTCAGAGATTGGCCATCCCCATATAGTAATGGGAATGGATTACCATGGGTTTTGTTAGTATTTTACACATACTTCCTATGGTTCCAATGATATTTGGGTCATAGTGCATCCATTGACCAAGTTGGAACATTTCATTCCTATTTAGATGTGCTTTAGGCCGAGAGTTTATCCCATATCTATGTTAGTATGGGAGTCTATTTGCATGGTGAACATATATCTATCATTTTAGATTGGGTTTTAGTGTTCAGTTCTAGTTTTTGGAGAGCTTCTCCGGAGGAGATGGGAACTCAGGTGGATCTTAGTACAACCTTCCACCCATAGACCAACAGGTAGTTAGAGTGGACTATTCATGTTCTCGAGGATATGTTCCAAGCATATGTGATGGATTTTAGAGGTCTGTGGGAGAAACACTTAGCCTTGGTAGAGTTAGCATAATAATAACTACCATTTAAGTATTCAGATGGATCTTTTTGAGTTTTTATATGGTAGGATATGTTGTTTGGTGATTAGATGGTTTAAAACTTTTGAGATTAGGCCCCGTGGTACTAACTTACTTAAGAAGTCATTGGATAGAGTCAGGGTGATTCAGGATAGGCTTAGGGCATCTCAGAAGAGGTAGAAGGCCTATGCAAATCATAGACTTTGTTCCTTGAGTTTTGGATTTGGTTATCGGGTATTTCTTTATGTATCTCCCATGAAGGGTGTGATATGGTTTAGGAGGAAAGGGAAGGTCAGCCCCACATATATTGCACCTTTTGAGACTCTTCATATAGTGGATGAAGTGACGTCTGAGTTAGCCTACCTCTAGATTTTGCTGTTGCCATCTGATTTTCGATGTTTCTATGTTATGACGATATATTCCTAACCTATATCAAGTGCTTAAATGGCACTCAGTTTGGTTAGATGAGTGGTTGGCTTCTATGGAGGAGCCTGTGCTCATTTTGGCTAGTGATGTCCGGAGGTTGTACACTAGAGAGATCCCTGTAGTTAAGTTTTAGTGGAGGCACTACCTAGTAGAAGAGGCTACTTGGGAGATCGAGAGAAAGATGCAGAACCTGCATCCTCATATGTTCGAGACTTCAGGTATATCCTAGTCCTTTACTTTCGCGGATGATATTTCTATTAGTAGTGAATATTGTAATGACCCTCTAGGTCAATTTCTATATTTCTACTCATTTATGCTATTTAGACCTTTTCCATAGCTACCACAAGTCATTTATGACTTGCTGGAATTGATAGTGCAGTTACCAGGTAGTTTGTTTAATTTTTTAGAGCGAATTCCCTATTTTGAAGCCATTGCTAGTTCAAATTGGCTATCGAGAAAAAACTTCACTATAACGACCTTATCTGCTAGTTCTAATTGTTCTAATATCTCTAAAATATTGGTTTTAGGTTGGGTGGACCCTTGTTTTGGGTGTCGAGGCTTCTGAACTCATTTCAAACTATTTAACAGAAATTAAGAAAATAAAACAAAGGTATGAGACCCACTTTTCATTGAAACGCTCTCAGATGGAAATTTTTGATTGCGCTATTGAGTTTGAAACATCAAATTTGAAGGGTAGCATAGTTCATTTTCTTAGGCAGGATTCTGGATGATTCTTGAAGGGTTGGAGGAGACTCATAATACTCCAAGTCTCCAGCTGATGCAAGAAAATTTGGTGTGGTCGCTTTTGGTGCAATCACTAAAGCGACCTTTTGGACGCTTTAGAGGAGGGCAATTTAGCAGCCTGACCAGTTCGACAAGTGCCGGTTTAGAAGCTAATTGGCCGCTAATCGCTAGACCCTTTAGCACCAACTGACCGCGTGAGTGGCCTGCTATGTTAGAGGGAACAACTTTAGCGATTAGCTGGGCACTTTAGCCCCGACCACTATAGCAACATATTTTCTGGTTTTACAGCATCCACATACTTGGGAAGGAAATAAATACCCTGCTTAGCCTGATTTTCAAAATTCTTCTTCCATTCTCTAGAATATTGAATCCTAAAACGTGAGAACGCTTGGTAGAAAAAATAGTGGGTGATTTTGGAACTTTGGTATAGTTTATTTATGCTTTTCTCCTTCGAATTTGTGGTAATCTTCCATCTATTTTAGGATTAAATCCTCTATATTTTTTTTAAAATCCCCAAAATCATCGTGGCTTGACTGTAGCACCAATAGAGCTCGAAATTCACATATTTTTAGGGTAAACATTCTTTGAGCATAGAGGGATGTTATATTTGTTTTGATAGTGAGATTTCATAAATAGGCCACATATGGGATTTTTACGTGATTTTAGATTCGAAGCACAATAATGCAATGATGGTATCATAGTTCTTGTATTGGTGAGTAGAATATGATTTTGATAGCTTTGTGAAAGCTTCTTGTATAGGAAAAATGGTGGTTATTTAACAGATTCTTTGAATTTTTCTTCTGCATCCAAATAGGCTAGGTTTACCCTCTTTATAGATTGAGTTATTTTGTAGAATGATTAAGATATTATGCAAGATATGGGATGGAATTAGGTTTTTAAGGTAAGATTGTCAGTATTTGGGTTGGTTAGACTGTGTAAGCTATCTTTGAAATGTAACTTAGGTAAAATTAGCTTAGTTATGCAAGTCTTAGGTGAACTTGGCTTCGGGGCTCATGCCTAGGATGGAAATTTGCCTTAGTTGCTCCAGTTAGGTGTAATTGCCTTAATGACTCATCTTTAGGGTGGGATTTACTTAGTTTTGTATATTTGGAAATAATTGTGATCCTAGGGATAGTTGGGGCTTATTAAATATCGACAAATGAACTTAGATACCTTAGCCTAGTCCGAGGTAGAATTTGCCTACTAAAATTAACTTCGGGGATTAAAAGTGGGCCCCTTCATCCCACCTTAGGCCAAGTTTTTATTTAACTTTTGTAGACCTTTATTCGTATAATATACTCTTGTAAATTCTTATTTAGGGACCTTGAGAAGATTTAATATTGGTTGATCATGTTTGTTGGGTATGGGAGTTGATGCTAATTCCAAGTATAGCTCAATGTGGTTATTGGTATGGCTTCCGGATAAGATTATTGATTGATATATAGATATGACTAATGATATGGCTTATATATCTCTATGATTATTGATATGGATTCCGGATATGATTATTGATATGACTTATAGACAAGAGTAATGATATATATATAAGATTATTGATATGGCTTCCGAATATGATTATTTATATGACTTATAGATATGACTAATGATATGGTGTATATATCTATATGATTACTGATATGGCTTTTGGATATGATTAATGATATGACTTATAGGCAGTACTAATGATATGACTTATATATATATATGATTAGTGATATGGCTTCCGAATATGATTAATGATGTGACTTATAGATAGGACTAATGATATGGCTTATATATTGATATGATTTCTAAATATGATTAATGATATGACTTATACATAGTACTAATGATACGGCACACACACACATACATATATATATGATTATTGATATGGCTTCTTGATATGATTAATGGCTTCCAGAAATTATTAATGATATCACTTATAGATAGGACTAATGATATGGCTTATACGTATATGATTATTGATATGGCTTCTGGGTATGATTAATGATATGTCTTATAGACATGATTAATGATATGCATTATACATATGATTATGGATATGACCTATGGCTATAATTCTTGGTCTGGTGTATAGATACGAGTAAAGGGATGGTTTAGTAGTGTAGTTATTTGAGGTGAATTATTGATATTGCTTATTAGTATGGTCCATTGGTACGTTTTTTTAAATATGAGTTCTAGTTCAATCCGGTAATTAATGATGATATAGATAATATAAGTTTTGATTCAAGTCCAAAAAAATGATGATAATGATGGTGATACTATTAAGTCCAGATTCAAGTCCGACATTGGGAGCTATGCATGAGATGATACATTTTGGATGGATTCTTGGTAATGGGTTGATAATTTGGTAACTTATGGCTATTCGGTTGCTTAGTTTTCTTGATTGTACCCTCAAGGCTTATGAGGGACCGCATTAGGTTATTTACTTTTTCACACTTATAAGCTTATGAGGACCAATCTTATATATATAATTGTGTGATCTTTATGTTAGTATTTTGGATGAATTTATTTATTTATGTTAAAAAATGTTAGAGCTTATTTCCAAGTTGGCCCCTTTTTCCTTGAATTAGCTTATTTTATCTTCTATTTTATCGTATTTATATCATGATTTAGCTCAATCAACCGATAATGCCTACTGAGTACCCGTGGTTTTGGTACTCATACTACACTTCTATAACTCTTTGATGCAGATTCGAGTACTAGCCACCAGTGATTTGATTCTCGTGCAGGGTTGATTTTAGAGGTTGAGTGAGCTCTTGGAGTCAGAGTTACCCTTTTTTTTGTATCTATTAATGTCAGTATTTTATATTTGAGATAGATTGTATTTGACTATTCAGTACTTATAGTTCATTTGTAGTAGCTCTTGTATCGACATTACCGAGTCTTAGGATGATAGTTGAATTTCTATCTATCTATCTATTAGACTATTATGACTGTTTATTGCTAATTAAGTCTTACAGTGTAAATTTTCGGCTTTTAGGATATTTTTCACAAAGTTATCCCATTGCCTTTAGATCCAGGCTATGGTTCGGCTTACCAACTGGTGGGATTTGTAGGGGCATCATGACTCGTAAATTGGGCCTTGACAGGAAGCTATAGGAAAACTCTAAACGGTGAAAAAGAGTGGAAATACAGAAAATGACCTAGAGGGTCATTACAATATCCACTACTAAAAGAACTTTCGTCCATGAAAGTAAAGGGTTAGGATGTACCCGAAGCCTCAAATAGGTGAGGATACTGGGCCCCATCTTGCTTTCGATCTCCGATGTGGCTTGCTCCACTAGGCCGTGTCTCCATTGAACCTTAACTACTGGAATCTCTCTAGAGCGCAACAGTATGAAATCATTGGCTAATATGAGTACCGACTCTTCCATAAACGTAATCTCTCATCCAACTAAACTGAGTCCCACCTAAGTCATGAGATGCATCTAGAATGTACTGCCGCAAAATAAAAACATCAAAAACTTGACGGACAATAGTAAAATCTAGAGGTAAGGCTAACTCATAAGCCACCTCTCTAACAATGTGAATGATCTCAAAGGGTCTAATATATTTTGGGCTGATCTTACCTTTCCTCCCAAACCTCATCACACCCTTTATGGGCGATATTCAAAGGAATACCCAATCTCCAACTCCAAACCTCAAGGCATGAAGTCTACAATCTGCATAATCCTTTTGCCTACTCTGAGCTACCCTCAACCTAGCGTGAATGACCTGACTCTATCCAATGACTCTTAAAGAAAGTCAGTACCACGGGGTCTAACCTCAGATGTCTCAAACCACCCAATTAGAGAACGACATTGCCTACAATACAAAGCTTTGGAGGTTCCCATAGCTATTACTATACGCGAACTCTGCCAAAGCTAATTTTTGCTCCCTTTGACATCTCAAATCCATAATATAGGATTGAGCATATCCTTGAGAGCCTGAATAGTCCTTTTTGATTGCCCATCGGTGTAAGGGTGGAAGGATGTAACAAGATCCATCCGAGTACCCAACTCCTCCTTAAAAGCTTTCCAAAAGTTAGAATTGAAAACTAAGCCCCGATCTGAATGATAGATATAGGCACACTAAGCAAAAAAACTATCTCACAAACATAGATACGAGCTAATCTCTAGGCGCTAAAGGACATTTGAATAGGAATGAAATATTTCTATCTGGTAAACTGATCCATAATGAGCCAAATACCATTAGAACCATGGGAATGCAAGGTGAACCACTAATAAAGTCCATGGTGATCCACTCCTATTTCCACCCAGGAACGGACAACCTTTGAATCAAGCCACCAGGTCTTTGATGCTTGACTTTTAACTACTCACAACATAGGCAATGAGATAAAAAGTTAGCTACATCTCTCTTCATACCACTCCACCAATAATACTGCTTAAATCTCTATACATTTTAGTTGTACCTGGGTGAATAGAATATTTAGAGATATGAGCCTCACACAAAACTGACTAAATCAAGTCTCCAACCCTAAAACACAAATGCAACCATCGAATCTTATAAAACCCTCGGCATCTATGGAATCCCTCTTAGACTCTCAACTCAACACCTTATTACAAATGATGCAAAGTCTTATTCCTTCAAACTGATGACTGTGAATCTGTTCAAATAGCGTAGACCTCACTTCAAGACTAGCAAGAATCCTTATAGAATAAAAAATATCAAGTTGTACCATCGATTTAGCTAAGGACTAGACATCCCATGCCAACGACCTCTCAGAAACTGAGATAAAATCTAAGCAACCCATATCACCATTTTCTGGCTTATGACATCTACTACCACGTTTACCTAGCTTGGATGATATAAAATAGAGATTCATAATCCTTAAGCAACTCTATCCATCTATGCTACCTAGAATTAAGATCTCTCTAGGTCATAGGATGCTGAAGGCTATGATGATCTTGAAGATCTCAAAGCACATGCCATAAAGATAATGCCTCTAAGTATTAAGTATGAAACGACTGCCACCAACTCTAAATCGTAAGTGGGGCAGTTTTATTTATGCACCTTCATCTGTCTTGACATATAAGCAATAACATAACCCTACTGCATCAACACATAACCCAAAATAATACTCAAAGCATCTCAATATATGGTGAATCGCTCACCCTCAATAGGAAGAGCCAAAATAAGAGCTGACGTGAGAAATCCCTTGAGCTTTGCAAACTTTGACACACTCCTCCAACCACTGAAAAGAAACTCCTTCCAAGTTAATTAAATCATCGGTTCTATAATAGTAGCAAAACCCTCAACAAATCGCCTATAGTAACCAACCAAACCAATGAAGCTGCAAACCTTAGATGGAGATGTAGGCTTGGCCCAATAATGAATCACCTCAATCTTCACTGGGTCTACCATAACCCTATCCTTAGACACCATAGGTCTAAGAAATGTCGCCGACTCAAGATAGAACTCACTCTTAGAGCATTTGGCAAAAAGCCTATGATCTCTCAAAGTTTGGATCACAATCCTCAAATGATACATTGCTCCTCCCTAATCCTCAAATACATAAGGATGCCATTGATGAACACAATCATGAAGTAATCCAAATATGGTATGAACATACAGTTCATCAAATAGATAAATACTATTGGGGCATTAGCAACCTAACAGACATCACCAAAACTCATAATCACCATAACAGGTCCTATAGGCTATCTTTAGGATATCTACAACCAAAATCCAAAATTGATGGTAACCAAACCTCAAAAAAAATCATAGAGAACACCATTGTATCTTGAAGCTAGTCTAACAAATATCAATGTGAGGTATTAAGTTGCCTGTAATTAATACACATACACATGGAACCATCCTTCTTCTTCACGAATAAGATAGGAGCTCCCTAAGGCAACATACTCAGTCTAATGAAATCCTTGCAAGAAGATCCTAAAGTTGAGAATTCAACTCCTTAAGCTTGACAGGATCCATACAGTCAGGTGCCATAGAAATAGGTCATTTTCCCTCATCAGGATCAGTAACAAACTCAACATCACACTTAGGAGGAAGACTAGGTAAATTGGTAGGGAAAATATCACAAAACTAATGAATTATAGGAACAGAGTCAAGCTATGGACTCTCCACACTAACATCATGAATATAAGTGAGAAAAGACTTGCAACCCCTCAAACTAAGTCTCTTATCTTATATATAAGAAATAATCCCCATCGACTCAAAACTATTAGCTCCCTACCATACGATTGAGCGTATTTCAGGTATGGCTAAAGTAACGGTCTTTGTAAAATAATCCAATATCGCTTGATGGTGTGATAACCAATCCATGCCCAGAAATACATCAAAATCCACTATGTCTAACACAAGAAGACTAGCCTAAGTATCAAACTCTCAAATAGTCATAACATATCATCTATAAACCTAATCTACTACTACCGAATAACTAATGAGAGGAGATACACATAATGACACATATTAAGAATGCCAAAATAACTCTAACTATGGGGCATAATAAGAAGACACATAAGAATAAGTGGATCACAAATCAAATAAATCAAAGTCGACTGATGGCACATAAAAATCATACCTATAGTGATAGTATTTGAAGAGTTACCCTTGGGTCTAGCAGGTATGGCATACAACTGGACATACCTGTAACTTGGCTAGGATTTTGACCAATCTCTTATCCTACCCGCCTGAGGATCTCTATGAGTACCGTGAGGACTGCCTCAACAACTATGTGCACCATCTCTAGCTAGGGGGAACTTCTCTAATCTTTAGAACACTCTGAGTTAATGGACCCATCGCTCCATGACAAGGGCACTCTCTCGAGAAATAGCGAAAGGCCCTATAATGATAATATACCTCAGGCGCTGTATTAAAACTAAAAGATCTGGACAACTTGGAATGACCACCAGGACTAGAATACATAGAATACAAACCTCTTAACAACTACCTCTACTCTAGCCAGGATGATCACTATAAATAGAATTGCCTTCATCGCTAAACTAAAATGCAACATGAATGAGCCTGCTAGACTGGCCCTAATATTGATAACATTGACACAGAGGATAACTACCCTGAGAACTACTGCTTTTGATTGTGAGCAACTATGGATTCTATTGAAACTAACGTAATATCACATACTCTTATCACTGCCCCTTGGTCCTTGTAATGTATTTTTTGTTTGACCAGTATATAATAAAAAACCTCTATAAAAGACCTAGCTGCAACAACCAAGCTCTATGTAGACATACAGAGAGAGAGTTATAATCTTAAAATAAAATAACAACCCCTCTTATATCGATAGTTAGAATAGATGTAACATGTCTATTTAACTTATGATATCAAGAATCATACTACAAAATAGTCATGGATCCTTACTATAACCTAGAGAACTTATCTATCAAATTATCTTTAAGACTATGAGGCATATATTTCTCTATTAAGACCTTAGAAAACTAAGTCCATGTCAATAGGGGAGATCCAGCTGGCCCAAAATTAAGATTACCCCACACTAATGTCAAATTGCCAAATCTAATTAAAAAGTAGTGTAATCCATATAATGAGTCTCAAATAGGCCCATACTATAGAGCCTATCATCACAATCAGTCAAGAACTCATAAGCATTCTCATTCGGTTTATCAGAAAACCTAGGTGGAGCCAATCTCAAGAATCTACCCAATATCTTCTACTCCTCAAAATACATAGTAGGATTGGTAATCACCAGTTGAGTAACCACTAGTGTAGAAAGGATCTTAAATCTAGAGGCCGCAATTACAGGTTGCTCCCTACCTCAGTACTACTTTGGATCTTAACTCTAGAGGCCACAACTACAGGTTTCTCCCCACCTTAGTACTACTTTGATCCATAATATGTACACCGTAAGATGGTGCACCACCAACTAATCCCAAGAACTAAACCAATTCATCCTAACCACTAATAAAGAAATAAATAGTTGTGAATCATGGGCTCATCTTTAGCTCGCCACTGGCTAGGGTACAAGAATATCTAGCCGAGAGTAGAAATAAGGTATGATCAAGGCCCTCTATCTTGGTCCCTAGTTAGGTTTACATATCTAGGTTTTCCTCAACATCTAGGTGATACATCCACATTGATAGGATACCTAGTCATGGATTCAGGATCCTCATCTCGTGTAGTAGTAGCACGTGTCTAGCCATATGCAAAAGAGTGAAACCAAAGAAATATTTAGAAACCAACTCAAACTCTTAGCATAAATTGATTTAAAAAAGTGAGAAACTTTTAAAAATGTCTTATAGTTTTTTGAAGATAAGAAACGAGCATCATTTCTCTGATCTGCGATAATTTACTAAACACTTGCTCTCATACAAACAATACTGGTGAACCTAGTGCTTCGATACCAATATGAACAACCCAATTTATGAGCCATGATGGCACCTACTTTTTCCCACTTGTAAGCAAGGAGAATCGTATCATGGAGCTATAAGCAATGGGATAATTTTGTGTAAAAAGGTATAAAAGATAGAATTTTGCAAGAAAGGACTTGCAATAATTCTAGTAATAATAATAGTTTAAAAGATAAATAAAATATCAATAATTATCCCATGACCTTGTAGTATCGGTACAAGAGCCAGCAGAAAAAGAAAAGACAAGTACTGTAATAGTCAATATACATCAGTCCCGAATAATGAATGACTATGCATAGTAGAAGGAGAAAAGGCAACTCCAAATCTGAGTGCTTACCCTACATCCAAAACTCTAAATAGCATAATTAAAACATCAGTGATGGCCACTACTATGCACTAAGAAGGTACAAAACTGTAGTATGAGTATCAAATCCACATATACTCAGTAAGTATCATCGATCAATTGAGCTAAATTATAATATAAGAACAAAATAATGGATGACATATAAGATAAGTCAACGTAAATGGAGAAATTGGAAACATGCTCCAAATAATGTAAATAAATAATCAAAATAGCTATAATATGAAAAAAAGCATAAATAATACTACAACACTGGTCCCTATAAGCCAGTAAGTGTAAAAAAGACAAATAACCCATTGTGGGCCCCATAAGCCCTAAGGGTGCAATCAAAAAAATAAATAACCAAAATTCCATAAATTTACTAAATATCAAGACATAACTGTGAATCCATCCATTCCATAATCTACCATTAAAACCCACTTATTACCGGACTTAAACCAAAACTCATGTCATTAATTGTTAGATGTGAATTGAAACTCAATATCAATAAATCACCGAACTTAGTCCCGAACAACCACAAACTCTCAAGTACAGATGTAGAATAAGTATCAAGGATCTAGTCTCTTCAACTATAAAATATTCAATTTAAAGATATAGTTCTCCCAATAAGTCTACAAGGAACTAATAAGAGTCTTGACCTAAGATGGGATGGTGGGGGCCTACTTTTAATCTCCAAAATCTATTCTAATACAAATTCTACCCCAGACTAGGTTAAGGTACTTAAATCTATATCAAGATTTTAAATAAGCCAAAATGATCCCTAAGATATAAATTCTACCTAAATATGGATAACTAAGTCAATTATGCCTAAGGTATCTATAATAGTCTAAATAGCCTAAATACTACTAATTACACCATTTTAACCTCCAATACCTAATTCTTATCCCATATGTAGCATATTATCATAAACATATTTGAATTAGCTTAACCTAGGAGGAAGGTAAACCTAGCCTTCCAGGATGCTAAAGAAAAGCCCAAAGAAATCTGCTAAACTATTTATTTCTCCTTCCAAAAAGCTTTTGCAAGATGACACACTATCAATATCATAATCTACTCATCAGTAAGAGAACAATGATACTCATATTTCACTCTTGTGCTTTAGTTCCAAAATTAAAAAATCTCATGTGTGGCTTTCTTATGGAAATGCACTTTCAAAAATCCAACCACATGTCCCTCTATGCTCAAGGAACATTTACCCTTAAACATGGGTAAATTTTGAGCTCAAATATTGCAACAATCAACCCACCAATATTCTAAGGATTTTAGAAATCAAAAGAGAAATTAACCATGGAATTGATGAAAACTTGTCAAAAATTCAAAGAAGAAATGGGTAATCCAAGCTTATGAACTCTCCAAAATTACCTACTAAGGTCTCTCCTAAGTGTCCACATATTTTAGGGGTTTTCACTCTTGAACTTGTGTGAAAATGGGTGAGAATTTGGGAAATTAGGACATTTAAAGGATGCCCCAGATGCCGCTTAAGCAAAAAATAGGATTCTTAAGTAGACACTAGGCTGCTTAAGCAGTCACTGCTTTTGCAGCAAAGAGTTTATTTTGTTGTACCAGCTGTCTGCACGACTATCACTTAAGCGGTTCTCTTGCCGCTTAAGAGGAATTTGATTAAGTGGTGAGCGAATCACTTAAGCAACCCTCAAATGGGAAATATTGGTCGCTTAATTTATTGGTTGTCCGCTTAAAAAGCCCTTCACTTAACCGATCCTTTTGCACCAGTTGAAGACTTAGAATGATTCTGAGTATCCCCGACCCCTGGAGATTTGTTCAAAATCCTATATATGCAAACAAACTATGCAATATTATCAAATTCAATATTTCAGACTCAATGGTGCAGTTAAAATTTCCATCTAAGGTCTTTTTAATTAAAAATGGGACCCATACCCAAGTGCCATTTTTCTTAAGTTACGACTAATAGCCCAGAATAAGCTTAGAATTCTTGAAACCCAAACCAAAGGTCTACTTTGACTAAAATTGACATTTTGAAGCTATTAAAATTATTAGAATTGGAATATAGTATCATCTAACTTAAGGTTTTGTTTGCTAGCTAATTTTAACTAGTGAAGACTTTAAAATAGGGAATTGACTCTAAAAACCAAAACAACTATCCAGTAACTAAACTATTAGCTTTATCAAGTCATAATTGACTTGGGGAAGTTATAAGAAAGATCCAAGTGTTGAATATGAGTGGAAATATAAAAAATGACCTAAAGGGTCATTACAGTATTTGGGGAGTAGAGAAGAGCATATGTAGTATCTAATGATTGTACTTTAGACTTTAAGAGATTATAAAATTTTTTCCAAATTGTCTAAGAATGAGTTTTGGATTGAGTTAGTGACATTCCTTGGACATGTGGTGTCTAAGGATTGGATTATAATGGATCCAACAAAGATTGAGGCTATTGGTGAATTGGCTAGGCCTACATCTCCATAAAATGTATATATATTTAAAATAGTATTATTGGTGGAGAGGTATATATATGGTTTACTTTGTAGCTTATTGGCTATGTTGTTAGTAGGTGAAGGCTGAGCATCAAATCCCTAGTGGCTTGATTCAAAGGTTGACCATTCTCAAGTGGAAATGAGATCAAATTACCATGGAGTTTCTTAGTGGTTTGCCTCAGAATTCCAATGGTTCTGATGGTATTTGGGTTATTTTGGATCGGTTGACCAAGTCAACATATTTCATTCCTATTCAGATGTACTTCAGTGCTGAGAGGTTAGTTCGTATCTATGTTCGCAAGATAGTCCATTTGAATAGAGTGCCCATATATACCATTTTAGACCAGATCTTAATATTCACTGCTAGATTTTGGAGAACTTTCTTGGAAAAGTTAGGTACTCAGGTGAATCTTATTATAGCCTTCCACTCTTAGACTGGCCGACAGTCTGAACGGATTATTCAGGTTCTTAAGGTTATGCTCTGAGACTGTGTTATGGATTTTAGAGGACAGTGGGAGAAAAACTTAACTTGGTAGATTTCACATATATTAATAGCTATCATTAAAGTATTAAGATGGTGACTTTTGAGGCTTTTCATGGTAGGAGATGTCGTTCTCTGATTGTGTGGTTAAAACCTTCGAGATTAGACCCTTCAGTTGTGACTGGCTTCAGGAGTCATAGGATATAGTCAGGGTGATTAAGGATAGGATGAGGGCAGCTCAAAGTAGGTAGAAGACTTATGCAAATTGTAAGCTTTGTGTCTTAAGATTTACAGCTGGAGATCGGGTATTCTCCTAGTATTTCCCATGAAGGGTATAATGAGGCTCAGGAGGAAAGGAAAGCTCAACCCCAGATATATTGAACCCCTTGAGATCCTTCGTACAGTTGGAGAGGTGGAATATGAGTTAGCCTAATCCCCAGACTTTGCTTCTATTCATTTGGTATTCTATGTTTCTAGGTTATGGCAATACATTCCAGATATAGCTCATATATTAAAATGGGTCTCGGTTCAATTGGATGATCGATTGAAATTTGTGGAGGAGTCGGTGCAAATATTAGCTGGTGAGGTCAGGCGGTTACGCACTAGAGTGATTCTAGTAGTTAAGATTTAGTGGATACACCACCCAATAGAGAATGCTATGTAGGAGTCCAAGAGCAAGATGTTGTCCTAGTATCCACACCTATTTGACGCTTCAGGTACACCTTAACCCTTTACTTTTGTAGATAAATATTCTCTTAATAGTTGATATTGTAAGGACCCTTTAGGTTTTTTTTTGCATTGTCACTCATTTTCCCCAAGTAGATCTTTCCTATAGCTGCCCCAAGTCATTTATGACTTGCTATAGTTGACAATTTAGTTACTGTGAAGTTTTCTTGGTTTTTAAAGCCAATTCCCAATTTTGTAGTCTTTGTTGGTTAGAATTGGCTATCGAGCAAAAACTTCAGTCAAATTACCATGTATGCCAATTTTGACAGTGCCAACAACTCTAGAAGACTAGAACGTTGATTTAAGGTTAGGTGGACCTTTTGTTTAGGTCCAAAGACTTCCAAAAATATTCAGGCCATTGGCAAAAATTCAAGTAAAATGGCACTTGGGTGTGGGACCCACTTTTTATTGAAATGACCGTAGATGAAAACTTTAGTTGCTTTACTGCGTCTAAAACATCAAATTTGATAGGGTAGCATATTTTATTTTCATATACGAGATTTTGAACAAATCCTAAGGGGTCAGTGGAGACTTAGAAAAATTCTAAGTCTCCAGCTGGTACACCTACTTAAGTATTCTTTCGGTCGCTATAGTGAAAAGGCGCTAAAGAAGCCAGTTAATTTCTTAAGTGACCAAGCTTACCCAGTTGAGGGCCATTAAACTAGAACCCTCACCGCTTGAGCAAAGCCCGCTTAACTATCTAGGAGACACGTAAGTGGTAGATATGCAGACAGTTGATGCCGCTAAAGCAACACTAGGCTGAAAAAGCGATGAATAGTTAAGCAGCATATGGGTGGCCTTAAATAACCCTTAACCTAATTTTCTCCCAGTTTTAACACAATTTCATGAGTAGAAAACCTTGAACATGTGAAAACTTTGGAGAAACATCGATAGGAGATTTTGGGGTGTTCATAAGCTTTAATTACTTTTTTCTTCTCCAAATTCTTGGTATGTTTTCTTTGAATTCATGGTTACTTTCCACATTATTTGCCAAATTCCCTAAAATATTGGTTCGTTGATTGTAGCACTATTTGAGCTCAAAATTTATCCATTCTTGAGTGTAATGTTCCTTGAGCATAGAGGGGTTTGTATTTGGTTTCAAAAGTGTGATTTAACAAGTAGGACCTACATGGGATTTTTCATCACTTTGGACTAGAAGCATGAAAGTGCAACATAGGGATAATTTTTCTCATATTTATAAGTAGAATATGATTTTGATAGCATGACATCTTGCGAAAGCTTCTCAGATGGAGAAATTAATGATTTAGCAGATTTCTCTGGGCTTTTCTTTTGGCGTCTAGGTAGGATAGGTTTACCTTTCTCATAGTTTGAGCTAATTTATCATAAATTTATGATTGTATGCTAGATACGGGATGAGAATTAGGTCTTGGAGGTATAATTGGTATCATTAGTATTATTTAAATTGTTTTGACTATTATGGAACATAGATTAGGCGTAATTGGCTTAGTTATTCATGTTTAGGTAGAATTTCTATCTTAGGGGTAATTGTAGCTTATTTAACATCTAGAAGTAAACTTAAATACCTTAGCCTATTCTAGGGTAGAATTCACCTTAGATGGATTTTTGGGATTAGAGGTAGGTCCCTGCACCTTTGGCTAAGACATTTGTTAGCTCCTTGTAGACTTATTAAGCATATAATATCCTTAAAATCCATATTTTAGTGCTTGAAGAGACTAGATTCTTAATTCTTATGCTAGACTGGTAATTGGGAGTTAGTGTTAGTTCTGGATCAAGTTTGGCGATTTATTGATATTGAGTTTTGATTTAAGTCCGACAATAGATGATATGAGTTCTGGTTCAAGTTTAGCAAATGATGATGATCGTGAGTTTTGGTTCAAGTCTGGTATTGAGAGGTTATTTATGGTATGTTATGGCTTGGGGGGATTCAGAACTATGTCTTAAAATATGGTTAATTAATGAAATTTTGGTTATTTACTTTCTTGATTGAACCTTTTAAGCTTATGGGGCTCGCATTGACTTATTTATTTTTTCACACTTACTGGTTTATGGGGGCCAGCCATGTAGTATTAGTTATGCTTTCTTTCATATTAAATCTATCTCAGTTATTTACTTACAATGTTGGAGCATTAATCCAGGTTTGCCCTTTTACCTTAACTTACTTTATTTATCTTGCATCTTTTTAGTTTATTTTTCTTGCATCTTATCATACTTATATTATGATATAACTCAATTGGCTGATGATGCCTAATAAATACCTATGGTTTTGGTATTCATAATACACTTTTATACCTTGTTGGTGTAGATCCAAATACTAGTGGCCATCATTGACATTTTAAGTATGCTGCTTTGAGTTCAAAGGAAGGGTGAGCTCTCAGAGTCAGAGTTTCCCTTTTCTCCTTCTTCTAGTTTGTTTAGTCTTTCATTATTTAAGACTGATATTTATATGACTATTACAGTATTTGTATTCCTTTTTTCTAGTAGCTCTTGTACCAGCACAACTAGGTCGTGGGATGTTATTTCTATCTTATCTATCTTTCAGACTATTGTTATTACTTGAGTTATAGTTGTAAGTCTTTACTTGCAAATTTCTAGTTTTTATTCATTTTTCACCAAATTAGCCCATTGCTTATAACTCTGGGCTATGATTTGGCTTACCTACTAGTTGGATAAAGTAGGTGTTGTCATGACTCATAAATCGGGTTGTGACATCTCCCCAAAAATCCTAACACCAAATCAGCCCAACATAATGACTTACAGAAAGCCAGTCACCCACTGTGGCTGGTCAAGAACCTTACTTTGCCTCATCCTTCTAATTCCCACCCTTAACCCAGAAAACCATATCATAACCTTAACATCTTCCATTCAAGATTCAAGTCCTACTCAAATTAACCATGCTAAAGGAGAATGCCAAAATGGACTACTTTATAATTGTCATCACCCAAGTGGTCGTGGGTGGCACTTACACTAACTCTTCGGTGGAAGAACCATCTAACACAATCCTTTAACCCATTAAATTAATCAATTATGACAAAATAATAATAGATATCAAATATTTTACTAAATAAATACAAAATCCTAACATTACATTGCTAAAGTGTGAAATTCACAGTACAAGAATGCTATCTATAATGATCTAAAAAATCATGATACTGAAATAGAGAGTTGGAGCTTCGCTTATTCTTTCCTTAGACTAAAATTTGAAAATTTAGGGATGGCCTACTTTTAGCTGTATTTTAAGGGTTTGGTGGTCTAAGAAAATATGGTCATGATTTGAGCGTTGGTTGTATTTTTGTTTTTATTTTTTCATTAGAGGATGAGTTTAGGAAGTCATAGAAACTTTCGGTACATAAAATAGATTAATAGAACTTCGGTTATAACAATTATCATGAAATAGTTAGTTTGTAGTGTCTGATTTTGAGAGGCATGATGCGAACTGTCTGGATTAAAACTACGTCTTAAGTTACTACCTTGGAGATACTGCAATGGATAAAAGTGACACTACAATGGTAAAAGTGTTACCACCGCGGGAACCCAAATTAGCCTATGGCCCGCTACAGTGGTAAAAAAGCAAAATTCCCATTTTAAATATCAAAAAATTATTTTTCATTCCCACTTTTCCAAAAAATGTGTATGATATTAGGATGGGGCAATTATGTTAATAAATTTTAGAATTTTCATCTATAAAGGTAAGGTTTCTTTGATTTCTAAACTTGAATTACTTCTTTAAATTCTTAACAATCACTAGAAACTTATTTATGATAGGAATCGAGGTTCAGAGTAATTTATGGATAGAAGGGAATTGGTGGAAATATGATAGTTTTTAGTTCTTAATGATCCTAGATAGGGTGCTATAAAATACATGATTTGGTAGAATTATTATTGATAATGCTAAATTATGTAGAATTCATGAAATTTAAAGAATAAAAAATCCTAAGATGATGAACTAGGGTAATTCCATAGTTTAAATTGATAAATAGAGGTTCCTAATTGTTGGAAAAGGTAAATTATTGAAATGAGTGTTGCATAATTATTGTTTATAGATCAACAACGGACTGAGGTTAAAATAAAGGGCCTACTTTTGGCCAAATAATATTCTATGCAAGGAAAGATATAGGTTTGTGGTTTATTTATACCAAATGACTTGCTTGAAACCATACTTATATGTGAATTCAGTGTTTGTGATTGTTGTCGAGCACTGTTTGTGATTATTAACTACAATATTCAGTTTTATTGATGTTGGGATGGATATCGATATGTTGTTAAGATAATAACAAGATTTTTTTTCTTATTTTTGGAATGCTAACGCAGCTATGGTACATCTGCATATATCAAAATCCATGGCTAACACACTAATAACGAGTGTTCTTTCATGATACAACATTGTAGTGATGATGGTGAGATAGTATTGATGATGATATTGTGATCATGATAATGATTACGAGATAATGTTTAGATCATATGAGATGGTAGTTGATGATGATTTTGAAAGGAGAATATTATGTTATTTACACCTTGTATGCATTCATTCATCATATGTATTTGAATGTACATATATATACACAGAGACACATTGCAATGAAGCTTGCTAAAGAATCTATCTATGTGTAAATGGCATAATTATGTACTTATATTTCTTGATGAAGTGTAGTTTTATGTTTGTACTTAGTTGCTTTTAATCATAAGATCTATTTAGATTGTTGTTATTTTAATTTGGTTTGCCTATTTGTATAGTATTAAGTTGAGTCGGCCTATGAAGCCTACCAATATTTAGTTGATGTATTGATGCTACATGTGCTCTACTTTTAATTGAGTGTAGAGCGTGTTCTTAACTTTGAGATGAGATCTCGACTTTAGCGAACATATATAGAAATAGGTTAGCACCATGACCTAGTAATCATTAGATCCTCTTAATTCATTCATGTCCCTTGCTTTAGGACTAGACAACAAATTTTTTGGATAATCTATTTGATTAGTTTTGGATACTATTGGATGTTGATGTACGGTGACTTCAAGTCCCAGGGTTATATTAAATAGAGATTTTCTACACTTTATTATATTATCTATGAAAAGTTACCAAGTTAGATTTTATTATAGATTGTTAGTTATTGTGTTACTGATTTTGTTATAAGAGATATGTGAAGGGCTTGAATTATTTAGTAAAGTGGTTGGTTTAGATGGTCCTCTCAACATAGTGTTAGGGTGGGTGACAATCATGACCACTTGTACCATTACAAAGATGATATTGGAGCACTGAGTTAGTAGATCATGTCATTCAAGAACAAATCTTGTATAGTCTTGTGGAATGTTTCTTCGAGAGGCTACATGGATTTGGAAACAAAATTCTCATCTTTCTTACCTTTGTACAATTACTGAATTCTAGTTAGTATTAGGTGATTCAAATTTTTTTACCTACCTTTACTCTTATTTTGTAAATAGTGAATACTCATTCCTCTAGAGCAGTAGCAACTGCACCCATATTGGGCGTTAGGTCTGCGGTTTGAGAGATCGAGTGAGGGTTAGGTCAAGTAAGGATGAAGAGGTCATAAACATATTAGGTTGGATCTTTAAAATCTAGATGAAAGGGTAGACAAAAGACACCATCCCCTCATTTATAGTAGGAAACTTTAGAGTTAACTCAAAATAAAGATGTGGTAATTGAGGAGGAAGAAGTGATGGTTCTAGAGAATATGGTACCCATACAGAATGGGGCATCTTAGGTGCCAATGTCTAAGGAGGTGATTAAATAGGTGTAGTTTTTTTCATTTCAATTACAAGTTTAGGCCAAGCCGTGGTGAAGGTTCGTTGTTGAGTGTAGGGAAGCCTTACCTTAACTTATATAGGCCCATTTCCAAAATGTATTCTTCATAAGTTTTTTCCTCACATTTATTAGGATTACAAGAAGTATAAATTTTCAAATATAGAGTAGGGTGATATATTTGTGGTAGCCTATGAGTCCAAGTTTCATGCTTTGTCCCATTAGGCACTTCAATTGATTAATTTAGAGGAGGAGCGGATTAGGTACTTTGTGAATATTTTAAATTTAGGGATTCAGATTGTAACATTGTCAGTGGCCTCAAGCAAGTCTTTTTAGGATGTGTTTAAGTTTTCTAAGATGTCTAAGGCGATTGGGAAACCAGGAGAGGTAAAGGTAGAAGTACAAAAATCTCAAGCATCAAGTCAATTTAATGGTACTTATTTAAGGTATGGTGGTTCGTAGGTTTATTCTTCTCAACATTTTTGTTTATCTATGCTTGTGTCCTTAGAGGGCCCATGGGGTCAGTTATCAACCTTTATAGGTAGTCCATTATACACCTTTATCATTATTAGTTCAGTAACCTGCCTTAGGCATTAAGTGGCATGAATATGGGTGGTTTTGTTTATGTGAAAAGGTTTTGTCCTAATATCTTATTTGTAGGTTAGTTAAATCAACAAACCATTTCTAATGTTCAAGTTCCCATAGGTCATAGTGGTGGAAAATGTGATAAGGCTCGTCCATAGGGTAGGAATGGTCGTCACAATGCCAAAAGTTATGGATATCAAGCCAATTATGGTGGAGAGAAGGTTGGTTGAGGTGGTGCTTAGGCTGGTAGAGATAGCGATTAGGGTGATGATAAGGATTATCTTAATATTGTTTAATCCTATTATTAGGATGAAGTTTCTGATGATGTGGTCACAAGTACTATTCTTTTCTATGATTGTTTGACTTCTATACTCTTTGATCCCAAGTTTCTCTTATGTGTCTATTATATTTTCCTTGGATTCGAATTTAAAAGGTGAACATCTTGATACTTCTATGTATGTGTCCACTAGTTGGGGTTATTGTATATGTTGATCAGGTTTATCGGGCGTGTCTTATGATATTTATAGGGTATAAAACTTTGGCAGACTTAGTGATCTTAGATATAGAGGACTTTGATATAATTTTTGAGTAAGATGGTTGTCTCTTTTATGGTGCTATTCTCTTTTGTTATGCTAAGACTGTCACTATATCTATGCTCAAGATGGAAAGATTAGAGTGGGAAGGCATCTTTAAGAAGAATTCTATGAGAATTTTGTCAGCTATCCTAAAAATTAATTAAGTGCGGGTGTAAGGCACTCATATTCAGGAAGATAGTTTATTAGTTTCTCCTACAACTTTGGTTCTAGTAGTGCATGAATTATTTAGGTGTTTCCTAATGATCTCCCTAGTACGCCTTCAGACCGTGGGTTTTACTTTAATAAAGACTTAGATTCAGTATTTCAAGCCATCTCAATCCTTCCTTTTCAAATGGTGATGTGCAATGTTTTCATGGATCTTTTGATGTTTAAAACAAAGAAATTATGCAAGTGCTTAGGTCCTTTTTTTCGATGTGATATGTTTTAGTATTAAGAAAAATAGGATTGGAAGTAAGTAGAATGAATAAAGAAAGAAAAATCTCAAGAATTGTAGTTTCCTACTTGAACAACAAGTTGTTGGGTGATGCTATGACTCGTCATCAAAGTTGTTGGGTAATCAGTGAAGAAATAAAAGAAGAATATTGAATTCAACACTAGCTATGACTCGTAGGGTCAGACTTCGAGTCATAGTGAAGGTCGTTTTGAGCAAAAAAATATGAGAAAGTCCTAAAAGGGGTGAAGTTTGATAGCATTGGATATGGAACTAGTGATGAGTCATAGGGTTAGGCTACAACTGGCTATGACTCATCGTAATCATCGTTCTAATAATCTAGGTTTAAGTTTTGAAGAGTGAAAAAATTACTAGAGAGAAAATGAGTTAAGAAACAACTCATCTAGTGACCTAAAGAGTCATCACCAAGTGCATTGAAGCCCAGAATATGGAGTTGACAACGAATTATAATCAGTACTGACGACTCATTACCTAAGGCATTAACACTGCCAACCTTCTTTTCCTATTTAGTTTTGGTTAGGATTTTTAGGTTTAGTTATATAATTATAAATATTAAATTGATGTTTTATTATCAGTTTACGCACTTTACATACTTACAACATTATATTGAGTTCTAAGATACACTTTTAATCTTGGAATTCTTGTTCTTGACTTTTAGGGTTTGTTATTAATTTGAGATTTTGGTTTTCATTCATAATTTATTGTGAGATTGTTCATATGCTTTCAATTATGAATTCTATGGTTGTTTTTGCAAGCATGAGCAACTAAACCACTTAACTAGAGTTGTGAGAACCCTGATGGAATAATGAAAAAGAGGAAGTGCAAAGTTTTTCTTGATTGGTGTTATTTCATGTGTTATGATTTTCTTCATATTTACTGCTTTCTTAGCAACTTCAAATGATAAGAACCCGAATATATATTATACTAACATGAGAGAGAGGTCGATATTAGGAAAAAGGGATCACAACAGTTACTTAAAGCTACCAACCTTTATCTAATTAACTTAAGATCTAGAGAAGATAGTTAATCTGGGATATAGAACAAGGGTTAGTAATGCAACACTCTGAGACTAAGAAGAGATAAGTAAAATTCACCAACAGGTGCGGAGAGATAGTTGGTGATACATAACTTGTTAGATTCTGCATGCAAAAGATCGAGATAGTTTGGCGAGCACGATAAGTGTGTAGATTTAGGAAGTCAAGGGGAACACAATCCAAGTGATTTTCTCATATTAATTTCAACCTAAAGTGTTCAAGCCTTTGTTACTACGACTATTCTTATAAACACCCCTTATTTACTTTCTGTACTTTCTAACTACATCAACAAGTTCTTAATAGAGATTCCTCTTATTTCTTGTGGCTTCGACCCCAAATTTTGTTAGTTTTATTATTTGAAAACGACTGTATTATACTTTTTAGAAGTGTAATTTGGGTGATATCAAATATTGATGCCATTTTTGAGAAATATAGTTATGGATTGATTGATTAAGGTTGTTGGCTTTTTGTTTTTTGCTATTCTTAAGGTGTACGTTAGGGTATGCCCAGTACTCAAAGTCAAAGGAACCCCTGAATCCTAGTTGATCTTGAGCTGGACTAGAAATTATAAAAGAATCATAAGATGTAAGAGCTTGAGCACGAAGCTCAACATGATGGGGTTTAAGATGACCCAAATTACTTAAATCCACTACCTCTACATGGTGTTTAAGAAATATCCATGGAAACCACTCCTTAACTATTAGCTGAAGAAAATGCGAGGTTAGAAGTTGTTCGTTGTGCAGCTCAAGAGGAAAGAGTAGGAAAGAAAGAAAAACATCGAGCAACACTCGGCAAAGACAGACTAGAAGAGTTAGAGTTCAACCATCCCCAACTTTTTATTATTTACCAGTTTTTGATGATTCAAAAAAGGACTTGGATATGTTGATCCTATTAAGAAAAAAGAGATCATTCCTCCTGAGTTTCCCCAAGGGGTAAAGTTTGACATTACGAGTACAATGATTTAGTTGCTTCATTTGAAGGATATGTTTACTTGTTTGGTGACGGATGACGTAAACATGCACATCATGAATCTTGTTAGATTTTCACTTCATATAATCTCCTAGGGTGAGTCAAGAAGATTTGAGACTCAGGTTATTTCCACTGTCTCTTATAGGCGAAGTGATGTAATGGCTAAGGGAACTACTTTGTGGGTCAATTACCTTTTGGAATGAGTTACGAACATAATTCTTGGATAGATTATTCCCGCCTTCGAGGATGCTACAATTGAATAATGAGATTTATAATTTCAGGCAATTACATTTTGAGGCACTGTAAGAAACATGGTTGAGGTTTAAGAATAAGTTGATGGTTGTGCCCAATCATAGAATTTCAGGGAGAAATTTGCTCGAGATACTTTATAGAGCCCTAAATACAACACCAAAGTTGTTGCAGATATTATTACTAGTGGGGCTTTCATGAGACTTTATTGGGAGCTAGTTGCAAAAATCTTAGGTTGGGTCTTAAAAACAATCAAGGGGGAATAATCATATAGAAAAAATGGATCTGATACTTATGTAATTAGTGCTTCTAATGAACTAAGAGACCTAGATGATATAGTGGTTCAAGAGGTAGCACAACTGAGAACAAAGATCAGGCTACTCATAAAGAAGTTTGTAACTGTGAATCACCAAATATTTGGGGCACAAGAGGTAAAGATAATACTACTAACGAGGAAGGTGGAGAGAGAACTAGTAAGATGAGAAATAAAAGAAGAGAGAAAGAAAAGGTGTGGGCAGCTAGGGTAGCTAGCCTGCAGATATCCCTGGACTACTTGTATGAGGACTATAAAATTGGAGCAGGAGCTGGTAGCTACCGAATGGGTGAGATGATAGTTGTAACTATAGCTGATGTGAGTAGGAGCACAGTCTTGCCTCCTGAAAGCCAGCCACAAGTGAGTTCATCAATGATTGTTTGTGCCACTATTGATGTGAGTGTCTCGATCATTATGGGACCACTATTGATAAGAGTGGGGCCTAGTATTAGGTCCCACCTATTGAGATATCTTGATTTGGTGCCTAATGCATACATGTATGTCTTCATCCCTTGTTTTTATACTATAGTTATACATTAGGGGCAATGCATAGTATTTAGTTGGGGTTGAGATATACCACATACGAGGGTTTTTCTTGCCATGCTTCTTTTTTGATCGGCTATGTTATCATAGTAGAACCGACATGTTTAGTTCGTATTGTGTTTTATGTTTTGTGTTTAGTGTTGTTTCTTTTTAAGTAGGAAAAATAAGGAACTTCAGTGCAGTTGACAATTATTTTGTGTGTTAGAACTATTTTAAGAAAAAATTGATACCCCTCCAAAAATTTTGTGAATTATGTGATGTAAATACTATGTAACCATTATTTTAATCTTTTAATGGCATTAGTATTATGGACAAATTAACCATAGCATATCATTGGATGAACTTAATAGGTAGTAGTTGGTGATATAACCTTGTACCATGTATGTGTGAGGTACATACTGAGTTCCCTGTGTGTAATTAATCCAAAATATGTTCGATTAGTCATACCTAGGTTATAGGATAGCTGGTTAGGATAGTTTAGGACATGATCATAAGCCATTTTTGAATTATTCCACTCTTAGCCTAAATGACAATCCAAAGCTAAATAAGTATCCCTTTATCCCTATTTTGAGCCTAAGTTGACCTAGTTTCTTGATTTAAAACTTTTTACCTTTTTGTTTGATTACAATGAACCTGTTTTATCCCTGATCCCTCCATAAAAATTATGCACCTCAAATCATGCAAATTTCCTAAGTTGAGAGTGACTATCAGAAGGGTGTATAGTTAAATTAGGTATGTAGACGGGTAATTAATGTAAAAGAAAAAAAAGTAAGGTTGGGAGTGGTAGAAAGGTAAAAATGTTGGGTGTGTTAGAAGGAGAATTTTTATTTGGAAAACTTGATGAGAAAAAAAAGAAGAGAAAAATGAATAAATGAAAATTAAAAACAAAACCACACCCAATACAAAAAATCAATAGAGGAGAAAAAGGAGAAATAAAAAGATAATGGTGGAGAAGTGGAGATAAAATATATGTGTAGTATCAAGGAGGGTGAGTCACTATATCTCAAAAGTACCATACCTACCCTGAGGCCAACATTACAAGCCAAGCAAAGTCCTATAGTGATCCTAGTATATCTGTCTAAAAAAATAAGGTATAGAAAATAAGAGCAAGCTTATAGTATTCTTTGTACATTGATTCAAACTTCTTTTCTGAGTGAAAGTGTCTTGACATAGTCCCTTTTATTGACATGCATGATTCTACGATTAGAGTTAGGACTTCCTTATTAGGAGGGTACATGGGTTATATTGTAGACTACTTATCTATTTGGGTAGTGTAAATTACATATTTGCCTGGTTTTTTGTTGCTAATGTAATGTCATCTCATGACTTCTTTAAGTCATATTGTTGTACTACATAGATCCACACAGTGGTTTTGAAAAGATGGAAATAAGAAGGGATAAGAATTTTGAGCTCAAGTTGAGTTGACTACCATAGGAGCCTTAGGTTTCTCTTAGTTAAGCATCATATGTTCTTCGTTATGAGTTAGCTGCATGAGGACATGCAAATGTTCTAAGTTGAGGGTGTTGATGTGCCATGGTTTCATGGAACTTTAGATGCTTAAAATGAGGAAATTATGCAAGTGTTTAGTTTTTTTCGTTAGATGCGATGTGTTTGTTTTGTAGAAAAAAAAGGTTGGAAGTGAGTAGAATGAATAAAGGAAGAAAAGCTCTAGAATTATAGTTTTCTACCAGGACAACGAGTCATTGGGGGATGATACAACTTGTCATCAAAGTCATTAGGTAACTAGTGATGAAATAAAAGAATAATATGAAAGTCAACACTTGCTACGACTCGTAGGGTCAGACTATGAGTCATAGTAAAGGTTATTCTAAGAAAAAAAAATATGGCAAAGTCTTGAAAGGGGTGAAGTTTGATAACAGTGGATGTGACACTAGAGACGAGTCATAGGGCCAGGCTATGACTTGTAGACCATTGTTTTGAGAAAATGGATTTAAGTTCTTACGAGTGAAAAAGTTACTAGAGAGACAACGATTCAGGAAATGACCCATCGAGTGACCGGACGATTCATCCCCAAGTGCATTAACTCTTAGAATATAGAGATGACAATGAGTCATCATCAATCCAAATACCACTGCCAACCTTATTTTCCTATTTAGCTTTGGTTACAATTTTTAGGTTTTGTTATGTAACTATAAATAATCCATTGATATTTTATTATTATTTTGCACACTTTATATTGAGTTCTAATCTACGGTTATGATCTTGGAATTCTTGTTCTTGACTTTTAGGGTTTGATATTAATTTGAGATTATGGTTTTTATTCTTAATTTATTGTGAGGTTATTCATATGCTTTAAATTATGAATTCCATGGGTGTTCTTTCAAACATGAGCGACTAAATCTCTTAACAAAGGTTGTAGAAACCCTAATGTAATAACAAAGTAGAGGAAGTTAAAAGTTATTCATGATTGGTGTTCTTGTATGTATTGTAATGTTTTTCATATTAATTTACTTAGTGACTACAGATGCTAAGAACCCGCCGATATCAAAACTAACTTGAGAGAGAGGTTGAGATTAGGAAAAGGAGATCACAATAGTAATTTAAAGCTACAAACCTTCATCTAATTAACATGAGACCGAGAAGCAACAGTTAATCTGGGATTTAGGACAAGGGTTAGTAATGCAACACTTTGATATTGAGAGGAGATAAGTGAAATTTACCAATTGGTGAAGAGAGACGGTTGGTGATACATAACATGTTAGATTCCCCATTCAAAGCATCGTGATAGTTTGACAAGAACAATAAGTTTGTGGAGTAAGGAAGTTAGGGGAAACACAATCCTAGTGATCGTCTCATATTGATTTCACCCTAAAGTGTTCAAACCATTGTTACTACTACTATTCTAACCATCAGCAAGTTCTTAATTAGAGATTCGTCCTATTATGGGTTCGACTCTAACCATTGTTTGGTTCCTGATCCAGTTATACTTTTTAAGATGTGTAATTTTGGTGACATCAAATAGCACGAGTAGAGTCAAGGGAATTAATGTCCTAGTTGCAAGAGTTGTTAGATGAGGGTTTATTCACCTAATTTTTTAGTCTTAGGGTACTCATGATCTGTTTGTGAAAAAAAAGGTTAGGTAGAATACAGGTGTGCATAGACTACCAGTAGTTGAATAACACGACTATTCGTAATAAGTATCCTTTGCCTAGGGTAGGTGATCTATTTCACTAGTTGCTGGGAATCATTGTGTTTTCCAATTTGATTTCAAATAAGGTTACCACCAACTTAAGATGTAAGACCCCATAAATTTCTAAGCTTAACTCAGTCCATTAAAGATAGAAAAGAGGTCCCAAACTTAGAGTATCCTAGCTAATTATTCAAACTTAGTGCTATTTTAGCCTTTGAAATTTTGCGTCATTATTCCATGACCTTTACGTCCATAAACTTTTGATATTTATGTAAATCCATGATTAGAAAGGTCAATAGGGGTTCCCGAATGAATTTTGGATTTTTTAGACCTCATTTAGACCACATTTGGAGTCCCAAAATAGTGGACCAACGCGATCTTGGCTCGCCGCATCACCTATCGTGTTGGTCAATATTGTTCCAGGACTTTCAGTCAAAAGTACTGAGGCTTGGTGCGATCATAGCACGATGCGTCGGGTATTGCATCGATGTAATCGACGCGTCGACTAGCGCGCCGACACCTAGTTTCAGTCATTAAAATAGTCAAAACCCCAGGGTTATTTTAGTCTTTTTTCCCACCTTTATATAAGACTATAATACGAGATTCATCCCTTAATTCACCAAAATACATTGTTTTCTCTAAAAATCCCTCAAGAACAAGCTTAGGGTTTTCAATTTTGGATCCAAATTCAAAGGAATTCCCCCATTAATCTTCGAGAATCTTCCCGTTAAGGTATGTTAGATGTTGATTCTTTGGTCCCTTCCACCGAAGAAGTTCAAGAATCCTTTTCAAAATTCAAAGATTTTAAATTTATGAGTTTTCATGATTTATGTGAATTGAAAATTGAAGTTGATATGTTGTTGAGTTATTAATTGATGTTCTAGGCTACAAGTGCTAAGGTTTGATCCTAATATGAGATGACTTATGTGACATTCATGATAAACCCTTTAAGATGCAAGATTAATTGATGTATCAATGATAATTAGGTGTAGAAATTGTTGTACAACCATAGCATGCTCCCCATATGTTTGATAAATGCTTATGTGAAAGAAATAGAGACATTATAGCATGTTGACAAAAAATCCCTAATTGTGTATAAGTTAATGCATGCCAAGTGTTTGTTGAAAGGGCTTAGTGAATTAATTATGAGATGTTGTATGTATCCCTATACATGTGCAAGATTAAAACTTCCAAGTGCTTGAAGAGATGCTTCGTTGATTGTATTGTGAATGATAGTCCATTATCTTATTATTCAAAAGTTGTCATGTCATGTATTATGCTATTGAGTCTTGGAGGTATTTAATACCCAACAATTTAGCTGTTTTCCTAGAGCCAGTGTCAGTTATAGTACTCTCAGTCATGTCACGATCAGTAGAACACAGTCAGTTACATGAATTAGGAAAATTCAGTAAGCTAGTATCATTCCAAGTCCAGTTCAGTATTCAGTTCAGACCTCAGTCATATTCAAATATTCAGTTTAGAACGCAATAACATTCAGTCAGTTAACAAAATTTAGCAGTATTCTGTCAGTCAATGAGACTCAAAAAACTCAATCTATTTCAGTTAATCAGTATGATTAGTAACCAATTCTGTTCAGTCCTATACAGTCTAAGAATTAGTTCAAAGTCTATTCAGTTGGGAGTAGGATTCATCACCGAGTGAGAGCAGGGATGATGACTTCCCCGTTAGTTAGGCAGACTCATTAGTAGCAGTCCCTGTACTCCAGAACTGTATAGCCAGCGCAGAATGAGGAGTCACCCATTAGACTAAGGCTTGGCTATGTCCCAGGAGTTACCCGTTAGATTAGGCTTGACTTTCTGTTTAGGGTCACCCGTTAGAATGGCTTGACCATAGAAGTGTCTTTACCTATCGCACGGTACTGACACCTTTTTAGCTGGGGTTATAGGTTAGACCCCACTTGTTTAGATTCAGGGCATGTCAGTTAGATGACTACCTCCCACAGTCTCAGTTTTAGATTCAGTGTCGGTAATAGAACTCAGATCAGTATTTCCAAAATTAGAACTATCAAATACAGTCACTCAGCTCAGTGAAGAACTTAGATAGTTCCAAAGATTCAGAGATCACTCATTAGATAGGATTGATCTCATATTCAGTCAATCATATTCACTATCAGTAGATTAAAAGATCACCCGCTAGATAGGCCTGATCTTAGATAAAGTCAATTAGTATCAATACCAATAGATTCAGATATCACCTGCTAGCTAGGCCTGATCTCAGATATAATCAAGCAGTATCAGTAACCTCAGATATCAGTTATTAGTAGTTCTAGTTATTTAGTATCTCAGTACTAGTAAACTCAGTAATCAGTGTTACTATAATTTTAATTATAGTTTATGCATTTAGGCATGTATTCTCATTCAGCAAACTCGTGTATTCAGTCAGATTTGTTCATGCATATGAACCCTTGTATTTAGCCTTACCTCATCTAGCATACCAGTACCTTGTTACGTACCGATATATACTTTTCTCTTGTGCTTTGGTGTCTTATACTATAGGTTCAGATGTACGAGCATAAAAGCAACCTTAGCAGTTTAGACTTATCTAGTAGTAGTAGACTTAGCAGCGAGTCCTCATCTTTTGAGGATGTTCTTTATTTCAGTATTATATTAGATTCAGTATTTTAGTAGATGGAGTTATTTGGGGGATTGTCCCATCAACTCTAAGTTCAGATAGTTTAGAGGCTTTTAAACTAGAAGTTCAGATAGTTGTTTTAGTTTTGGTATTAATTATTTTATATAGTTGTATTTTAGTTTGAACCTTATGAAAAGTTTTTCGTCAGTTTTCTGAATTGTCACAGTATATTATTCAGTTAATGCAGTAGGTACCAGAAAAGGGTTAGCTTATGATCCTTTGGGATTATGAGCACCATATAGCATCCGAGGTTCAGAATCAGAGCCTAAGGTTCAACAGTATCCTAGGAAGTCTGAAAGCCACATCTAGTAGAGTCTTGTGCATGGGTGTGTTGCGCACCACACATATGGACAAGAGGCTATGAGATGTTTTAGGAAAAGTTTCCCTTCTTTCAGTATTCATGTCGTATGAGTGAGCATGGGCTCAAGTTAAACTCTCAGTCTAATGCACTTCTTTCTTTTATTTACAAAATGTGACTCCTCGTAGAGATAATACCTGTAGAAATAATAACCAGCCATCTCAGCCCGCAGATCCTTTGAATGAGAATGTGTCATATGTAGAGTTTCAAGTAGCTTTTCAGGCACTAGCCCAGGCCGTGAAAACTAATGTTCAGGGTAATCGCCAGGCTGTAGCCCCACCTCAGCAAGATAAGGATTTAGCCATAGCCAGGATAAAAAATTTCATAAGAATGAACTCGACATAATTCTTTGGGTCATTAGTAGGTGAGGACCCCCGATTTTATCTTGATTAGGTGAAGAAGATCACCTAACTTATGCATGTTTCTAAAGATAAAAGTGTAGAGTTGGCATCCTATAGGTTGAAGGATGTTGCTCATGATTGGGTAGTGATGTGAAAGAAGAGTAGAGGGGAGAATGCTGCTCCCATAACTTGGCAGGTATTTCAGGATGCATACTTAGATAAGTTTTTCCCACTTGAGATGAGGAAAGATATGGTAGAAGAGTTCATGAACTCGAGGTAGGGCTTTATGTCAGTGAAGGAGTATTGCCTCAAGGTCAATCAGTTGTCTAAGTATGTCCCTGAATAGATGGCTGACCCTAGGTCAAGCATGAGTAAGTTTCTAACTAGTGTGTCTAGGTTGGTAGTTAAGGAGTGTAGGACTGCTATGCTCAATAGAGATATGGAACTTTCTAGGTTAATAATGCACACTCAGTAAATTGAGATAGAGAAATATGAGGAAAGAGAGAGAGTGAATAGGAAAGCCAGAATAGGTAGTTTCAGTTATTCTGACCCAAGGTCAGAGGGTGGTAACCGTTCTCAGCATAGTCATAAGTTTTCAGTTCCAGCCCTATTTCAGCTAGTGTACTAGCACCAAATTTTGAGAATGACAGTCATGATGGAGCGCCAAGCTCTAAAACCCAGGGCAGTGTGAGAAATGATCATACCTATCTACTTTGCAAAGAATGTGGTAAGAATCACCTAAGTATATGTTGAGAAGGCAGTGAGGTATGTTTTAGATGTGGAAAGCCAGGCTACAGGTTATGGGAGTGTAGAGTAATGGCTCAGAGGGGTAGAAATTTGCGTCAGTAGGGTGCCATTTCCAGTATCAATAGTGGTCAGCGTCAGAATAGATTCTATTTACTTCAGACTCATCATGATCAGAAAAGCTCCCCTAACATAGATTCAGGTACATTATAAGTCCTTTCATCTTTATGATATGCATTGTTAGATCCTTTGCTCCCATTTGAGCTTAAGTTTTCAGTATGAGTCAGTCAGTAAAGCAAGTAATTCAATTTAGCAGTCAAGCGGTCAAATTCATATTGTTTGTTTTCCCCATCTTTCCATCTAGTCATATTATCAAGAATCTAAGAAATTTAACTATTCCTAGATAGAGCATCATAGTAGTTCTGAGTTCATCTCAATTCATGAATCATGCATTAGTTTCTGATCACAGATATTTAGTCACAATCCAGTTCATAGGAGCCTTAAGCATTGCCTCAGTTTTCCCCAGTATCTCAGTAAAGTAGGTGTTCGTATAGGGACATAGTGTCCTAAGGGGGAGATACCCCATATTTCCCCGATGTTTTCATGTCCTTAAACCCATTCAGTTGTAAGTTCAGATGTTCCTTACAAATTTAGTATCAATTATCATTTTATATTCAGTCATGCATTCATGAGTCAGTTTAGTCATGTATTCTGTGTATTAGATATGCATGCTCAATTTAATAACTCAGTCAAGTATTCATGCATCAGATATGCATATTCAGTATGCAATTTTAGTATATCAGTAGTTCTAGTTATAAAGACATGTTTTAGATGTTCATGTCAAGTAAGTAAGTTCAGCCTATCAGAAATCTCAGCTTAGTCAATCCCATTCGAGGACAAATGTTCCTAAGGGGAAGATATTGTAAGACCCTGTAAAATTCTAAGATTAACTCAGTACGTTAAAGCTTGAAAAGAGGTTCCGAACTTAGAATCTCCTAGTTAAGTATTCAACCTTGGTGCTAGAGTAGCCTTCGAAAGTTTGCGTTCTTATATCATGACCTTTACGTCCATAAACTTTTGATATCTAAGTAAATCCATGATCAAAAAGGTTAATAGGGGTTCCCGAATGAGTTTTGTATTTTTTGGACCTCATTTATACCACGCTTGGAATCCCAAAATAGTAGACCAATACGATCTTGGTGTGCCGCATCGCATATTGCATTGGTTAATATTATTCTAGGACTTTCTGTCAAAAGTACTAAGGCTTAGCGCGATCATGGCGCGATGCATCGGGTATCGCATTGATGCCATCGATGCACCATTTCGACTAGCGCATTGCCACCCAGTTTCAGTCATTAAAACAGTCGCGACCCCAGGGTTATTTAAGTCTTTTTTTTCCCACACTTATATAAGCCTATAACACAAGATTCAACCCTTAATTCACCAAATTACATTGTTTTCTCTCAAAAAATATTCAAGAACAATCTTAGGTTTTTTAATTTATGATCCAAATTCAAGGGAATTCTACCGTTAATCTTTAAGAAGCTTGCAGTTAAGGTATGTTAGATGTTGATTCTTGGGTCCCTTCCACCCAAGAAGTTTAAGAATCCTTTTTCTAAATTCAAAGATTTAATATTTATGAGTTTTCATGATTTATGTGAATTGAAAATTTAAGTTTATTTGTTGTTGAGTTATTAATTCATGTTCTAGGCTACAAGTGCTAAGGTTTGATCCTAATATGTGATGACTTATGTGACATTCATGATAAACCTTTCAAGATGCAAGATTGATTGATGTATCCATGATAATTAGGTGTAGAAATTGGTGTATAACCAAAGCATGCTCCCCATATGTTTGATAAAATGCTTATGTGAAAGAAATTGAGACATTATTAGCATGTTGACAAGAAATCCCTAATTGTGTATAACTTAATGCATGCCAAGTTTTTGTTGAAAAGCCTTAGTGAATGAATTATGAGATGTTTGTATCCCTATACATGTGCAAGATTAAAGCTTCCAAGTTCTTGAAGAGATGCTTCGTTGATTGTATTGAGAATGATAATCCATTGTCTTATTATTCAATAATTTCCATGTCTTGTATTATGTATTCTATCGAGTCCTAGGGGTATTTAATGTTCGATAATTTAGCTGTGTGCTTAGAGCCAGTGTCAGTTATAGTACTATCATTCATGTCATGATCAGTAAAACTCAGTCAGTTACATGACTTAGGAAAATTCAGTAAGCTCAGTATCATTCCAAGTCCAGTTCAGTATTCTGTTCAAACTTCAGTAATATTCAAATATTCAAATTAGAACACAATAGCATTGAGTTAGTTAACAAAATTCAGCAGTATTCCGCCAGTCAATGAAACTCAGCAAACTTAGTCTAGCTCATTTAATCAGTATGATCCGTAACTGATTCAGTTCGGTCCAGTACAGTCTAAGAATTAGTTCAAAATCTATTCAGTTGGGAGTAGTATTCACCACCGAGCGAGGGAAGGGATGACAACTTCCCCGTTAGGTACGCAAAGTCATTAGTAGCAGTCTCTGTACTGTAGAACTGTGTAGCCAGCATTGGATAAGGAGTTACCTATCTGACTAAGGCTTGGCTACCTCCCAGTAGTCACTCATTATATTAGGCTTAAGTTCCTATTTAGGGTCACCCGTTAGACAGGCTTGACCATAGAAATGTCTTTACCTGTGGCACGGTACTGACACCCTTCCAGCTGGGGTACAGGTTGGACCCTACTAGTTTAGATTCAAGGTATGTCGATTAGATGACTAGCTCCCATAGTCTTAGTTTTAGATTCAGTCTGAGTAATAGAACTCAAATCAGTATTACAGAAATCAGGACTGTCAAATATAGTCACTCAGCTCAGTAAAGAACTTAGATAGTTCCAAAGATTCAGAGATCACCCATTAGATAGCATGATCTCATATTCAGTTAATCATATTCACTATCAATAGATTCAGAGATCACTCGCTAGATAGGCCTGATATTAAATAAAGTCAATTAGTATCAATACCAATAGATTCAGATATCACCTGCTAGCTAGGCCTGATCTCAGATATAATCAAGCTGTATGAATAACCTCAGATATTAGTTATCAGTAGACCCAGTTATTCAGTATCTCAGTGTTGGTAAACTCAGTAATCAATGTTACTACGATTTCAGTTATAGTTTATGAATTCATGCATGTATCCTTATTCAGCATACTCGTGTATTCAGTTATATTTGTTCATGCACATGAACCCTTACATTTAGCCTTACCTCATCTAGTGTACCGGTACATTCTCACGTACTAACGTATACTTTTCTTTTGTGCTATGGTGTCTTATACCATAGGTTCAGAAGCACGTGCTCAAGAGCATCCTTAGCAGTTCAAACACATCTAGCAGCAGTAGACTTAGCAGTAAGTCCTCATCATTTGAGGATGTTCCTTATTTTAGTATAGCATTAGATTTAGTATTTCAGTAGATGGAGTTAGTTGGGGGATTGTCTCATCAACTCCATGTTTAGGCAGTTTAGAATCTTTCAGACTAGAAGTTCAGACAGTTGTTTTAGTTTTGGTATTGATATATTTTATACAGTTGTATTTCAGTTTGAATTTTTTGGCAAGTTTTCCTCCAGTTTTCCACATTTTTACAGTATATTATTAGTTATTGCAGCAGGTACTAGAAAAAGTTTGGCTTATGGTCCCCTGGGATTATGAGCACCGTGTAGCATTCGAGTTTAGAATTTTGGGCGTTACATAAGATACGAGCGAAGTACATCTAATGACTATTTTTGAAGCATTTTATATGCATTACGAATCTTTGGTCATGTCTTTTGATTTGACCAATGCCCTAGCCGCTAACATGAGATAGATGAATTGGGTTTTAAAAAGTTTTTTGGATTTATTTGTAATTGTTTTAATTAATGATATTTTGGTTTACTCAAGGAGTAAGAAGGATCATGAAGCACACTTGTGTATAGTGTTGTGACTGTTTAAGGAGAAATAACTCTATGCTAGGTATTCAAAGTGAAAATATTGGTTGTTTTCAATGTTCTTTTATGGCCATATGGTGTCTAAGGAAGGGGTTATTGTGGACCCACAAAAAATTGAAGATTTTAAAAACTAGGATACACTAACAAACATTATAGAGGTCTATAGTTTTGTAGGGTTGTCTGTTTAATATAGTAAGTTCATCAAAAGGTTCACTTTCATTGCTTTACATATGATTCTCCTAACTCAGAAAAGGGTACCTTTTGTGCAAGATGATAAGAGTGAGGAGAGCTTCCAAATGATCAATACATTACTAAATTTAGCTCCTATTCTTACCTAGCATATTGAAGGTAGGATTTCATTGTATATTGTGTTGCTTCACGTTCTAGATAAGGTGTTATTTTGATGTAGGGTCAGATTGTAATTTCTTATGCTTTATGCCAGCTGAAGCCTTATGAGAAGAAATATCCCACATATGATTTGGAGTTGGTGGCAATGACCTTTGCCATGAAAATTTAGATACACTACCTCTATGGGGTAAAGGGTGTGAAGTGTTCACAGACCATCATAGTTTACAATGTGTGTATACATAAAGAGACTTAAATTTTAGGAAGAAAAGTTGTCTAAAATTGATCAAAGACTATGACATATAGATTTGGAATTGATCAAAGACTATGACATATCAATCTTATATCATATGGACAAGGCCAATGTAATTGTAATACCCCATACTTTTCGTAGCTTAATTTTTCTCCTAGAATGTAAAGGGTTATCTTAAAAAATGAATAACTTTTGTTACATGTGAAATTTTCTAGATTTTGATTCTCCATTGTGTGGGAAATTGAATAAGATTTCCATCGATACCCATTTCTCCTAAATTCGACACTCAATTGAGAAGTTATGGCGTTTTTTATAAAACAGTATGCCACCTGGGCAATCACCACATCGCGATGGAGGCTTAATTCCCATTTGTCAATTTCTAGTGGATCCCCATGAAAAAACCACATTGCGGAGAAGCCTAATTTCCCAGATGTTAATTTCCAATAGGAAAATGCAATTGTACCGCATCGTGTTGATGGCCTAAATAGCATTTCTATAGAGCACTGCGATGGTCGCGCATCATGGAGATCTTTCAGTTCCCACTAATCATTTTCCACTGAGCCACCAAAATAGTGGCAGTCGCAGTGGCCTACCAATTTGAAAAAGTATTGCTTTTTCTAGTTTCGATTAAAAGTTTTAAAAAAGGGTACCTTGGTCAATTTCCAAGCCCCCAATCCATCCAAAACATAAGATTAAGCCTATTCAAAGAACTTTATGCTTATTTTTATCCTTTCTCTGTCAAAGCAAAATCCTAGAGCTCCAAAGCTTCTTCTCCAAGAAATTAAATTCCTCCATTGCTTCTCCAAGAAAGTTCCAAATTGAGGATTTCTAAGATAAGATAATCAAGAACTTATCTTCAAGAACTCAAATAGGAATCAATATTAAAGATTCTTCATCTAATCATCTAGCAAGGTATGTGGGGTTTATGAACAAGGTTCCCCTTCCATCCTTATGCCCAAAATCAAGTTTTAAATTACAAATTCATATTATTTTGAATGAATATCCATGATATTTGATTTAGGGTTCATACCCATTATTGCTATTTGCAAGATTATGAGTTTTTGAGAGATTTTGAGGATGAATTGTATGTTTATTTTCATATTTTCATGCCTATTGCAGTAAATTCATGATTTAATATGAATTATCATTGTTTTCATTATCAAGCATGGACTTTATGATGTCTTTACATGAACTTGATGCATGGGTCATGAAGCCCAAGTTTATAAGTTGATATTTCAAGAAAGATGACGCTTTAAGCATCTTATGATCAAATTAATTACAGATTTTCAGTAAAGTTTTGATCTTTTGATCCTCAAGATTTGAAATCCACTTTATAGATTCATTACAGATTACAGAATTTAGAATATCTTTATTTACAGAATGACTCAGATAAAAGCACAATTGGTTTTGTAATGAACCATTTTACTAGATTTTAAAGTTAATTTCCAATAGAATGAGCATACATATTTAAAGAGAGTAGTATTTAGCACCGAGAAAAAAGTGTGGGATTAGCATGCCCTATATTCCATATAACTATATAGACAACGTAGGTACAGACTCATGTTATCCCCATTCCAATATCGGTGACAGTTACAGATGTGATCACTTAGCTCAGGTTATACTCCTTAGCAAGAGTATGACACCTCTCCCTATCATGAGGTTTTCTACATAGAGGAATGAGACATTGTACTTCATTTTATCTCACATGGTTTATGTCGTTTAGAAGAACCTCCGTACAGACTAAAGATAATAGAAAAAAATAACAAAAAATCTTTTAGAAAAATAAGTGTAAAGGCTCACAATTTTATTTAGATTATGCTTTACAGAAAGATATTAGCTATAGATTTTAGACTTAAGAGTGAGTCCTTTCAACACTTAGATAGTATGATTTAACGAGAGAATACAAGTACAACTTTCAGAACTAAATGTCATGACTCATTAGATTTACAAACTATGATTTGTTATTCATGGTTACATTCATACTTTTGCAAATTTATATAAATGATGAGATGATGTTTTACTTATGAATTTCAACCCATATGCTCAGTACATCCTTAAAGTATTGATCCACATATATGTCTATGTGCTACATTGTCTCATAATATAAGTTCAGGTGCTCAGTTTTAGCAGTGTGAGTAATTTTTGAGCATCTTTATCTACATCCAACAATTGGTGAGTCCTAATAGTTTGGGGAGTTAGTCATTCAGATTATCAGCTTTCTAGTATAGATGATTTCAGTATTTTTCAGACATTTCGAGTTAGCTGGGGGTTTTACCCAGTGACTCTGTAGATATTAGTAGTAGAGGCTTGACAGACTGCTAGATTTGATTCAGACTTATAGTATTTAATTTTTAGAGATTATATTAAGATTATTCTCAGTTATCTCAGATAGTTTCCATATTTAATATGACTTTTGTGTCTATATTTCAATTGTTATGAGATTCAGGCTTAGTAGAAGGCAGATAGGGTTAGCTTAAGGCTACTTGTAGTCTTGAGCATTGTGTGACATCTCATGATAAGATTTTAGGGTGTTACAATAATAGTAGATAATATGAGCCAAAGGGCGATAAGCTTAGGAAGCTTAGCATGGTTAGAAGTGTCAAGACATCCATTGACAGGAGAGGTACATACTCTAAAACTAGCTTTATGAGATTGTAGGTGAAGAGCAATGGAAGGGTGTTATCATATGTAGAGCCCAAGAAGATCATTCTTGGTAAAGAAGGAGTTTTGAAGATTTGGAGGCACTTGTGTGTGCCACATATCGACGCCTTGATTCCTACTTCTTTTTTAGAGGCCAATAATTCTAAGTTTACTATACATTTGAGTGAAACAAAAATGTATAGAGACTTAATTAAGCACTATTGTTGGTGAAAAATAAAGTGAGATATAGTAGATATCCTGACCAAGTGTAAAAATAGTCAATAGGTCAAGTATGACAATTGAAAATCTGGTGGTACTTTTCATAAAATCCCCATTTTGGAGTGGAAGTGGAAAAGAATAAGCATGGATTTTGCTATGGTTATTCCTACGATGTTGAGGAAGGATGACTCTATATGGGTGATAGTTGATTGACTGAATTAGTTGGATAACTTTATTCCAGTAAGGGTGGACTATAATTCAACTTAGTTGGCCAAGATTTATGTGAAGGATATTATAAGTCTCCATTGGGTACTGATATTTATTGTGTTAGATAGAGGTACTTAGTTTAATACCAATTTTTGGGAGAAGTTTCAATAAAAATTTGGTTCTAGGTTGTACCTATGTACAAATTTTCATATACAGACCAACATATGGTTAGAACAGACAATCCAAGTACTTGAGGATATGCTTCAAAATTGTGTGGTGGACTTTGGTGGTTTGTGGGACCAATACATTTCTTTGTATAAATTTTATTATAACTATAGCTACCACTCCAACATTGACATGGCTTCTTTTAAAGTTTTATATGGAGAAGATATAGTTCCTCGATCAGATGGTTTGATGCCTTTAAGTTGAGACCTTGGGGAACTGATATGCTAAAGAAGTTGATGGAAAAAGTGGATCTAGTAGAAATTGGTAGAAGCTCAAAGCCGACACTAGGACTATGCAGATAATAAGGTAACAGATGTGAAATTTGAGAAAGGTGAGAAAATGCTGTTGAAATTATCGCTCATGAAGTAGAGTGTTTTGGTAAGAAAGGTAAGTTGAGTTTGAGGTATATCAGACCTTTTATGATTCTATATGGAGTAGGTTAGTGTCTTATAAGCTATCTTTGCCTCTTATAATTTATGGGGTTAATTTGGCGTTCCATATGTCGATGCTTAAGAATTTCCATGGTGATGGAGATTTCAATATTCATTGGGACTCCAAATTGATTGACAAGGAGTTTTGTTATGATGAGAAGTCAATTGCTATCTTAGATAGAGATGTCATAAAGCTAATAACCAAAGTTATTCGATCCGTGAAAGATCAGTGTAGGAATTATTTGGTAGAAAAAGCAACTTGGGAGATGGAGACGGATATGCACAAATGATATTCACACTTGCTCATTGACTCAGGTAATTAACTTTGTAATTTGTTGCAAAATTTAGGGCTAGCGTTTATTCAGTGACAAATGAGTGATAAATTAGTATCTAATGTAACAACCCAAATTATTGTTATGCTAAAATAGAGAATATAACCTTCACTTAATATTTTTGTTGATTAAAACTTTAAATATTCAAGGTTGGCCTAGTTTAAGAAGTATTTTAAGGGTGTGGTGGTCAAAGGAAATCTAGTGGTGATGCGAGTGTTGGTTGGTTCTTTTGTTTTGATTTTGTGCTAGAGAATGAGTTTAGAAAGTCGTAGCAACTTCTAGCACATAAATAGAATTAATAGAACTCTATTATTGCATTATCGTTAAAGGGTTAGTTTATAATGTTGGGTTACAAGAGGTGTATTGATAAATGGCCTGAACTGGAACCAAGTCTTAAGTTACTACCTAAAGGCGACTGTAACGAACAAAATTTCCGCTGTAGTGGAGCCATTATAGAGGTAAAAATTCCATCTCGATGATGGCCTAAATTGTCCTATGTGTCGTTGTACTGGTAGATTACTATTACAACAACAAAAATGTTGTAACCCAATTTTATACACCAGAAAACAAATTTTTCATTCCCACTTTTCCAAAAAAACATGTAAGGTCTTCGTATGGTAAAATTTTCTGTGAATTTTGTAATTTTCATCGTTAGAGGCAATATTTCATTGCTTTATAAACTTGAATTAATCCTTTAAATTCTTGAACATCGTTTGAAACTTATCTATGGTAAGAATTAGAATTTTGCCCTACTTTATGAACTAGAGGGAATTGGTGGGAATTTAATGGTTTTCCATTGTTAATGATCCTAGGTATTAGAAAACACTTGTTGTAGAATTATTATTTATAATGATAAATTATATTGAATTCATGAAATTTAATATGTAGAAACTCCTAAGATGATGAACTAGGACAAATTCAATAAGCTTAATTGCTAAATTAAGGTTCTTAATGGTTGAGAAAGGTAAATTATTTGAATGGGTGTTTCATAATTGTTGTCTATAGGTCGTAAACCACTTGATACTGAAAGGAAGGGATAGTTTATGGACAAATAATATTTCAATAAATAAAATGAGGTATGTTATAGTTTATTTATGGTAAAAGACTTACTTGATTCTATGCTTATATACAAATTGTATGTTCGTGATTATTTCAGGAACTATTTCTGATTATTGTCTGCATCTTCCATTTGCAGTGATGTTGAGTGTGAATAAATATATATTGTGAATATTACTATAATATTATATTGATGGTGCTATTAAGATGATGATAATGAGATGTTATTGAGACCATGATTAGATAATACTTGATGGTAATGTTAAGAGGAGAATGAGATGATACATTCATCTTGTATTCATCATAAGCATTTAAACACACACGCACACACATATATATATGTATGCTACAGTGAACCTTGTTGAACAATCTAAGTGTAAATTGAATAATTGTGTAGTTGTATTTCCTAGAGATGTTATGTGTTATGTTTGTACTTAGTTATCATTAATCATAAGTTATGTTTTGATCGATGTTGCTTGTATTTTGTTTTCCGATTTATATAGAGTTGAGCTAAATCGTACTAAGATTCATACTAGTAATTAGTTTATGTACTGATGCTACGTATGGTCTTCTTTTTGTTGAATGCAGAATATGTCCAGCATTTGACACAAGTCCTTAATACTAGCCAGGATTTGCAGATTTTGATTCAAGGGTGAGGACCATGACCTGGTAGCCATTGGATCCTCTTACTTAATTCATGTTCCTTGTTTTAGGACTAATATATTTTCCTATTATTTCATGTTTTAGATAATCTATTAGAATTGTTTTGGATACTGTTTGATATTCTTATATGGTGACTTCAGGTCCTGGGGGATGTATTAAATAGAGATTTTTCTAAGTTATATTTTATTTTAGATGATTAAATGTTGTGTTAGTGATTTTGCAATAAAAGATTTGAGAAGTTTCTGATTTAGTTTGTAAGTTTTGGTTTAGACGGTCCTCCCAATATAGTTGTCATAATCCGAGACTACCCCCTAGTCGTAACATGATTCTTAGTGTCACAAGTAACCCCAAGCTAACCCATGGCCTAGCATAACACTACGAATACTGTATAATAAAATAGAATAACACTCTGCAGAAGCTAAGGTCTGAATGATATATGAAAAATAAAAATAAAAGCCAATGTTAAAACAATATGGAAATCATTGAACATAACATAAAGTTGTGTCTCTACAATCTGTAAGAAATCCTCTACTAAGACGAGTTGCTGGGAAAAGCCCCCAACTAACCTTGACTATCTAAAACTAAAATAAAATAAAATGAAATATTGATACTCGTCATCGAATGATTAGGACTCACCAAAGTACTACTACATATGTAGCAGGAGATTATACTATGCACAAATAGATGCTAAAAATCAGGACCCACATTATTAGATAATATAATGCAAAATAAAGTATGTGATTAGTACTATGAATGTACTAAGTCTATGAGGTTGTAAGTAATTAACATAGGTTGAACATGAGGCGTGTAACATGATAAACTGATGTAATACCACATAATGGACATGTGATGTATGATATGTTGAATAACTAAGTATGAGTTCATGCCACTATCTGAATTTGAACTATGAACTACGGATTATGGGAGCAAATTTTAACTGACATACCTCAATATAAGGTAACCAGGGTCCAACCTATAACCCCAGCTGGAAGGGTGTTTATTACATTGCCAAGAATTAACTGACATAGATATACTAAACCAATGTCCAGAAGAAATAAGATATCAAGCCTGGTCTGATGGATAACCCTTTTAAACCTAATATGGATCCTTAGTTTTAGGACTTAATGACTTCTACAAATGGTCTCTACATAACTGATGGGTGAGCCATCATCCCTGCATCCGCTTGATGCTAACTACTACTCCCAACTGAATGACACAGTTAATTAAATACTTAATAGTAGTAATATTATAAAAACTAAAAATGAATACATTATCTGTGAGAATTCAAAACATGTAAACTAGAGGATGTAATACTCATAAATATATGCATAAAGTCCTAGGTTATCGGGAGTTCATAACCCACCATCCTTGAGGAATGCAACTATTATGACAATTCTATAAATTGAGTGAATTAAGGTATTTAATAACTGAAGTCCAACAATCATGGATTTTAATATATAATTAGGCTTTATAATTTTTAACATGTAATGGTACTGAAATTTATGTTAAAAGAAAGGTTTATAATTTAATTAGATCCAGGAAATGGGATTTCATAAAAATTCACAATATTCAAGAACCCTAAGCTTTGAGGAAGGTATTAAACTGAAAAATTGAGTTAACTTTAGGACTCAATGCATAAACGTGGGACCATTGGTGAAATACCACATACCTAGAGTTGAGATCCTTGAAGAAATCTTTGAAACTAGAGAACCCGAGTTTGCCTTAATAGGATGAAATCTTTTTTTTCTTTGTCTGTGATGCTAAGTGTAGAGTGTTTTTTGAGTATTGAGCGCTTAAGTTATTATTAATATTAATTCTCATATTTGGGGTGGCTTAAACAATGTAGTTTTCATGTCAAAAGTGTGGGAAAAGACAAAAAGCCCATTATAAAATGTAACTAAAGTCAGCAGAATCACCATCCCACAATCATGTATCCCACCTATAATTTTGAGTGGTACTTATGGTGTGAAGGATGAATTTAGGCTCTTTAGTCTCCACAAGATAATCCTAGTTATGATCATGGGAACCACCTTCGATTGTACCTTATTTCGTAGGTTGGAAGTCTAAACCTGGTCCCCTTTAGGACATATGATCGTACCCAAGATCGTGGTTTCAAACCTAGAGATCATGGTTCCCTTTCATGGTTGGAAGGTGTACTTGTCAACTTTAAGATGTTTTGACTGTTTCAATTAGATGAGAGAATTTTACAGTTGTACAATCTCGCCAACATCGAACCTATGCTCGTAGGTTTTCACTGATGGATAGTGCTTCACTAAAACAACCATAACTCTTTACTTTAATATTATATTAAGATGAAACTGAACGAGTTGGAAAGCTAATTCAAATATCTATCATTTTTTGTGTCTTGAACTCAAAAATACTTCTAGAATGTATGAGATAATCTCGTTTGAAGTTGACTATAGAAAGAACCTTTAGAAGAAATCAATTGGTAAGGAATGTTTCACTTGTCTATGAGCTAGGATTTACTTGTGGACTTAATACATGTCTAAATCACTTCTAATACTACCAATACAAGGTCACTGATTCTACATGTACTTGAAGCACGGTTCTAATCTTAGGTTGGAGTTTTGGGATGTTACATTATCTCTCCCTCAGGGTCATTCGTCCCTGAATGAAAACTAACAAAGTTTAAATGTTAAGAAAAAAGCTGCAATCCTAACATTGAATTTATAAGAGCTGAATTCTAACATAATAACTAAAACATATACTAAACCAAACTCATGAATGCATGTTATGATATGAGAATAATTGGGTGACATAAAATTGGAAGAATTAATTAAGGGGAAAATATTACCTCAGGTTGAAACTAAGTTCAAAGAGTAACAATGAGGGTACTTTGTCATCATTGATGCCTCTGCTTCCTAAGTAGTTCTTCTAAATTGACTAATTTTGCTAAAGAACCATTACCAACGTAGCCTCCTTATTCCTCAACTTACTTACTTGATGGTCAAGGATCTCAACTGGGGCCTCTTTGTTAGAGAGTTTATCTCTCTCTACCAATTTGGGATCACTAGTGCATTTTTTTTAAAAGGAAATAAGGAAGACCTGATGCACCGATGCTAACCCTGTAGATAACTCTTAACTCATAGGATATATTTCTACAACAACCCATAATTTGATAAGGACCAACGTAGTGGGGACTGATCTTTCCATTCTTACAAATTCTCCCCAATCCTTTCATGGTGAAACTTTCAATTAGACAAAATCACAAATAACAAATTCATGATCCCTTCTTCTCATATTTGCTTATGATTTTTGATGACTCTAAGCTATTTTTAGCCTTACTCTAATTCACTAAACTTTCTCCATAGCCTTATGAACTAACTCTTGTCCTATCAATGTAGCTTCATCACTTCAAACTAACTAAATGGACATCTATACCTCCTACCATAAAGTTCTTTAAGTGGGCCTATCTGAATACTAGAGTCATAACTATTATTTGAAAAAAAACAATTAAATGAAAATGATCATCCTAACTACCCTTGAACTTCATCACACATACTCCTAACTTATCCTATAAGTCTGAATGGTCCGCTCTACCTGACCATCTATCTACGAGTGAAAAGTCATACTATGATGAACTTGGGTACTAAGACACTTTTGAAAAATCTTTTAGAATCAAGAGGTAAATTATCTCTATTTAAATGATAGTCACAGGGACTCGATGAAATTTTACCAACTCCCTAAGGTAGAGTTCTATGTAATCCTCAGTTGAATTTGAAGTTTTAACTGGTAAAAAATGGGTTGACTTAGTCATTCAGTCCACAATAACACAAATGAAATCATGTCATCGACGAGTATGAGGAAACCAGGTAATGAAATCCATATTTTCCACCTCCCACTTCCAACTAGGAATATTAATATCCTAAGGCGCACCACTAGGCCTCTGGAGCACAAACATAACCTGCTAGGAATTTGAAAACGTAGTTACAAATTCTACGATATCCTTATTTATACCTTTCCACCAATAGACTTCCCATAGGCCACAGTACATCTCAACGTCTCCTAGGTCAATAGAAAACCGAGAACTATGGGCTTCTGTTTGCATCTACTATCTCAAGTCATTAATATCTTGAACACATAATCTACCTTGATAACAAAAAATAGTATCTCCTCCTTAGAATAAAACCTCAACCTTTTGACTTTGGACCGATTCTTTTAACCTAAGAAAAATAGGATCACTATCCTGCTTTTCTTTCACCTCGACTATCAAGGAGGATTCTAAACTATTTTGAACTAAGATAACATATCCGGCTGAATCAACCAACCAAATACCTAATCTAGCAAGTTAGTAAACTTTACGCACTAACTTTTTCTTCTCATCTTCTGTATGAGCAACACTTTTGATACACAACCTACTAAGAACATCAACCACCAAATTGATTTTACTCGAATGGTATAAGAAACCTATATCAAAATCCTTCAACAACTCCAATCATTTTTTTAATGAAGATTTAGATGTTTCTGTATGAACACATACTTAAGGCTCTTGTCATTAGTGAACACATAAACATGAACCCCATAGAGATAATGCATACAAATCGTAAGTCAAAAACAATTGTTGTCAACTCAAGATCATGAGTAGTGTAATTCTACTTATAAGGCTTATGTTTTCAAGATGCACATGATCCAACCATGATATGTTTCATCATCACACAACCAAGTCAAACTCTAGAAGAATCATAATAAACCACAAACCCATAAGAACTCTTTGGCAAAAACAAAACCAGAGCAGAGGTGAGTCATGTCTTTAACTTTTGAAAACTATACTCGAATGAATTGGACCATAAAAATTTGACATACTATTGAGTCAATTTGGACATAGGGTAAGCAATATAAGAAAAATCCATTAAGAAACCATCTGTAATAACCATGTAAACCCAAGAAACTCTTGATATTTCATAGAGAGATGGGTCAAGTCCAGTTTCTCACTTCCTTGGTATTTTAATGATCAACCCAAATGCCTTTACCAAAAATGATATGACTAAGGAATACTAATGATTTCAACCAAAAAACACTTACTGAACTTAGAGAATGATGAGAAATTTTTGAGTGCCTGCAAAACAATTCTTAAATAGTTTTCATATTCATACTCCCTACAAGAATAAACGAGGCTGTCATCTATGAAGACAACGCTGAGAATGTGAAGTATGTTTGTACACCTTATTCATCAATCCCATAAAAGTTGTATGAGAGTTCTCTAGTTTAAAAGACATAACATAAAATTTAAAGTGACTGTGCCGGGTTTTTAATATTGATTTCAGAATGTCATGTTCTCTAACTCTGAGCCAATAATAGCTAAATCAGAGGTCTATCTTAGAAAATCAATTGGAACCCTGGAGACTTTTGAATAAGTCATAGTTTCTAGAAATATGATACTTTTTATTAATTGTGACCTTGTTCATCTAGCGATAGTCAATGCACACTCAGAGAAAATCATCTTTGTTGTGCACAAAAAGAATTGGAGCACCCCACGAAGAAATGTTGGGCCTTAAGAAAACCTTGTCTAGGTGATCAATAAATTGTTTCTTCAACTCCTTATGCTCTATTAGAACCATTGTATAGGGGTGAATTAAAATAGTTTGAGAATCTGGAAAAAGATCTATTCCAAAGTCAATTTCCCACATAGGAGGAATTCTAGCCAGATCTTTAGGAAAAACTTTTGGAAATTCACATTCAACACAAACTGAATCAAGAGTTGGGGCCTTGGGCTTTAAATCCTTAACCCAGAAAGTAGATATATGCACCCTTTACAAATCATTTTTCTTGCCTTATGCTAAGATACAAACCTACCTAAAAGCACTTAAGTACTCCCATTCCACTATATGACTGAATTATTTGAGGATTAAAACTGGACAACTCTGTTTCTACAATTAAGTAAGGCATAGCAAGAATGGAGCCAATCCATTATAAGAATAACATCAAAATTTGTCATATCTAACTCTACAAAATCAACTTAGTTGACTTTTAAAGAAACTATGATTAGGCAATTTCTGTATATTCATCTGGCTTAGATTGAATTACCGACTAGAGTTGAGATTAAAAAGGGTTCTAATAGGATTTTAGGAAAGACACCAAAATCTACTTCTAAAGATGGAGTTAAAAAAGATAGTTCTTCTTCGTGATCAAACAATTCATAGACATGAATATGAAAGACATATAATGTACGATTAACCATATTTGGAGAATTTTTCTGACCCTACTGAGTCTAAAGGGCATATAACCTATTCAAATATAATTTTCTAGATATTTTAGATGAGGCACCCTACTAATTCGGGAGGCCTGGTATAGTTGCTGAAGAGTTTGACTGACTTTGCGGGTGAGCATCCCTACCTCTATGCGAAGCCACGAGATAATTCCTCAACTTGTGACCTGGCTTGTCATACCCAAAATAAAAATATCACTATTAGACACCCACTCAACTTTGTGGTTCTTAAAACATTTCTTGTAAACTGGGTTAGTACGACCATTATTTACACTACACTAAGACTTAGAGCCTTGTACTCTATCTCAATTATATCTCTTAAGCTTTGCCACTAGAGAACTATAAGAAGATGGGGTGGAGTTAAAGATTTCACATGATGTTGAGAATGATTATGTAATGTCCCAAGACTACCCCTGGACGTCACATGGTACTTAGGACCACAAGTGATCCCAAGCTAATCCTATACTAGCATATTGCTTGAGCTACTGATTAGCATACATAGAATTAGAAGTAACATGTGGAAAAGAAGTCTTTAGCTGAACATCTTTAAGAAAAACAAAACTATTGAAAAAATTACAAGTATGGTTTTAAAAAACAAAACCAAAATCAAATATATCAACTCTACTGACTGTCTATGAATCCTTTACTAATATTGACTATAGATAGTCGGGACATGACCCTCAGCTCTCCCTAATCAATAGGACTGAATAAAGAAAACAAGATAGTACTCGAACTATGATTTACTCGAGGCCCCGAATCAAAATGACTCACAATCTGTTGACTGGAAGCTGCACACTGTCTGATTATGATGTGCGGGCTACAACTAGTACCTACATTATAAGACAATATAGCACATAGACATATATGTGGATCAATACTTCTGGAATATATGGAGTATGTGGTGGTGAATGCACAAGTAAAATAATGAGTTAATATATTCATAGACTTTCAAATAATGCATGCGAACTGTAGATGACTCACCTTGGGCTTGAATAAACTGAAAGCTGAAAAATCATAAACCATGAATAATAAAGCATACTGAATAAACTTTGTAAGACATAACACTTAGTTCTAAAAGATTTACTTTTACTCTTTATTTGGGAGGTTCTTCTAACCTACATAAACCATGTGAGATATCATGGAGTCCAACGTCTCCTACTCACGTTGGGAGAGTTGTTCTACCGTTGCTATCAGAATAGAACCTAACTAGAGTGATCACTAAACTAAACCCACTATGGGTATTAAAACCTATGGTGGCACGTAGTTCTGGGGTATGTGACCTTGGCCTCATACCTAAATCGGTGCTAAATACTATTCCCATATTACTTATATGCTCGCTATTTAGGAAATCTACCTTAAAATAGCATAAGGGTTTATAATAAAATCAGTTATGCTTCTCTTTGCTTAAACTTTAATCAAAATGAATAAATGTGGAATCCATCTCTTAGATGAGGATCAAAAGATCAATTCTTACTTTAAATATTGAAACAAGCTTATCAAAGAATACTTAAAAGCATAATTTTCTTGAAGTCTTAATACTCAAACTTAGGGCTTAAAACCCATGCTTTAAACTCATGTCAGATCATTATAAAATTACATGCTTAATAAGATCTTAGAGTTCTTCAACAATAACAAGACAATATAGTGCAAACTTATTCATACTATAAATCATCTAACTTAAAAGCATAAACATAAGCACTTTCTAATATACTTAAAGCTTTAAATCTCATGATAATCACATACTTCAAAATATAGAAACTTGGGTTTGAACCCTAATTCAAACAAGTAAATTACATCTTAAAATCATACAATTTGGGCACACGGTTGAAAGGATACCCTTGTTCTTAACCCCACATACCTGAATAGACTTGTATTGTAAAGAAAACTTGAATGTTGGAACTTGAATAATGAACTTGTGAAAGAATATTCTTGATATTTCTTAAAGAATTATTGAACTTGGAAGTTTGAACTCTTAGATTTCTTGAATGAATTTTGAAATTAAAGTTTGATTCTTTGTGTTATTGAGAGAAAACCTAGATCTTTGTTCATGGGGGAAAAGGGGACGGTTTTTGTAATAGTTGATTTGAAGAAGAGGGGCAAATAATTCCCTTTTGGATGCTATAAATCATCCTTTGGACGTTTGTGGTTGAGGGGAAAGGACAAAAGTACCCCTTGTCCCTTAAGAAGCTGAAACAGAGGGGGAATAAGCTCCGTATCGTCAGATATCACCTTGAGAGAGAAATGCATCACATCACATATCAAGTTGATAGACCATCACGCCGAGTTCAAATTGCGGACCCTTACTTCCTCTCCCAAAAAATGTCATAACTTTTTGCTCAGGTATCGGATTAAGGAGAATTTGGTATCGTTGTAAAGCTAATTCGATCATCTACAGTTTGGTGGGTTTTGATCTAAGATATTTTATGTATATAAAAAGTTATACATGTTCAAAGTATACCCTTATAGAATCGAACACCGAACTTTAGACGAATCAAAGACTCTTAGCTCAACTTTGTTCTAAACGATTCTTATGAATATTTTTCTCTTAGAAAGCACTCCATACACTATGATAAGGATCATGACACATGTATTCAAAATAAATTCATGGGATTAGAGCTAACACATGTAGGGCCAATGCTTTAAAGTCTTGCCCAAAAATGTGGGGTGTTACCTTATCTCCCCCTTGGAATCATTCGTCCTCAAGTGAGACTGGTTAGACTTAGAGTAATAAGGCATCTGAGATCATATTCTGAGTATGCATAACTTGGAACATGACTGCATAACTGAGTCTGAGCGTGATACATGAACTATACTGATTTTATGAATTCATGCAATGACATGAGAATAGTTATAAGGATGAGATAGAAACAAGAGAGTCAACTTATGAGTCATCATTAATTCAAGCTGGATCTTGTTTCGTGAAAAAAAGATCAAGGGTTTAGGATATGAATACTCAGGGTATTACAATACATTTCCCCCTTCGGATACTTCGTCCCCCGAATGGTACTGACTTAGCTGAAATACTAAGAAAAGATTGAGATGATGCATAGGACACTTATGAACTGAGTCACATCTGAATATCTGGAATCTGAAATTGATGCATGATGCATGAACTGAGTTGAATTCGCAAATTACCTGGATGCAAATAAATTACCTCTTAGAATAGCCATATTCATGAGACTCTGAATAGTATGACTTGATGGAAAGATGGAAAACTATATGAACTTGTCTGTCTGACTGGTAGACTGGATTGCTGGCAATACGGACTGAATTATACTGAAAGCTTATGCTCAACTGGAGTATTTATTTAACACTCTATCTAAGAAGTTCTAATAATTTTAGGGAACAAAGAATCTTGGGCATGATCTGAGTAAGATATCTGAATAAAGAATCAAAACACGGCTACAACTTTATGACATGGAATATAGGCCTATGAAACACAAGCTAGGATAGAACTTTTAAGCCTTATGCAATGCAACTGCTAATCTTCAAGATTAGTAACACTTCTCAAATACCCCCTCATCTATAATATTCCCCTTAAATACCTTCTCACACGGGTACATATTACTTCTCTAGCAAAAATCTGAGTTGAACTACACACTTGCGCTATGTTCAAGCCTAACTCAAAAACCCAAGGTACTACACATAACATCATAACACTAGTCTGAACAATGAATTCAATACCCCATGCATTTTTCACAACTTCTCATCTCATGAATAACTCTTATTACCACTTCGACAACTACATTCAACCCTTACTATACATTCAATGACGCGCAATGCATCCATCCACATATATATAAACATGACATTCAGGCCTATCATCATAACCACCATTGAAATTCTATGCAAACACAAATAAAAGCATATTTATCATATTCTCTAAACCTCTATCGATAACAACCTCCATTCACTATCCCCAAGAAATCACACACATAAATTTTTAATTAACCATGACATATACAAAAATCTTTGCCTCAATCTTCCTTCACTCTTACAGCCTTAAATAAAACAAGCATACTATAATCTTTCCTTAACATGAAATATTTACTCTCTCCCATCTAAACAATTGTCCATCACCACTATCTTCTTATACATAAGGAGAGGTCACTGAAAGTTAGAACATGAGGATCTGAAGCATGAAAGAATAATATGCATAACTTGGACACTTAATTGAGGCCTGAGTAATAGAGTATCCACAACATAGATTTAATACTAAGATCAAAATTGAGGATATACATGACATAATCTGAATTTTTCTGATCACTAGGAGTACAACATGAGTACCTGGAACTGAACATATTATTAATCAGGAGTACATGAGTCATGATCAATATGACTTGAGTTTGGAGTTCATGATTTCATTGAACATAATTCGTACTACTAAGTGAGCTAGAACTCCTTATACTAGGAACTTGAAGCATACATAATTCTATGGAAAGTGAGTGAGTATGAGCTATGATCATGGAATTAACATGGAAAGCATGTGTAGGTATCATGATGACTGAAGTACAAACCTTTGCACTGAGGTAAGAATGGGTCGGGCAAATTCCTCCCTTACTTTTGTTCTAAACATACTGGCACCACTACTAGAATTTGAGAGCCTAGCTTGGTCACTAGTTATATTATCTTCCCCTTAGCTTTAAACCCCCATTATAAGTCTGTGGAACCCTTTACAAAACTCTAAACTGGACTACAATCACTACACTAGAGTCTGGGATATAACAATACATATAAATAATAAACTTACTTTAAAAGACTACACCTAAAAGTATAAAACCCACTGCTAAAACTTCCTTCTGAGGTGCAACTCTATTTTTCTATAGCCCCAATGGTCATTATATAATAACTTGAACCCTTACTAACTTAGAATCTTCAAGAGTATCACCACACTCGGAGTTCACACAATCTAGAGCTTCAACTCTTATTTCTATTAACTTAATCTTAAAAGATTCAAACTTTAATTCTAACACATAACATAGATATCCCCAAACCTTTAATGAACCATACCACTTCTGTCATTGTCTACTAATATCACATCTCTAAACTTATATTTTTTCCTAAACTATGAGAATCAAAATCATACCAAAAGTCTCAACATCATCTATCTATAACTCCTTAACTTAGCTATTAAGAACACCATATACTATATAACTAGCCCTCTTCCTGTTTAGCATCTCAAGGGTACTACTAACCATACACACTCTTTAATAATCTTAAAAAATAATGCAACCCCCATATCAGCTTGGGTACACATCTAAATCATACCTACAACATCATACTTAATTGAAAATAATTGGACTTAAACTTTTGCATATACTGTTCAAGCACAGTGGATCACTTCCGTATAACTAGCATCACTAACCAAACAATCATTATTTCCACCTTGATGATCATCCACCATTCAAACTTAGTGTCTAGTGCTAGGCATGATTAACCACATAACCTCACATGCTATTCTTGCTTGAAATATATAAAATAAAACATCAAGAAACACTAGTCCACCAGAACCTCATAACAATAATGATCGATCATAATCATGTGGTAAATCTTATTAAAATTCCTTAGCACATCTACCTTTTACACATTACGACTATTTACCCATCTATATATCTAAATTACTTTCATAGCTCTATAAGTTTTAACTAAACCCGCAACATCGCGGGAAGCCTAAATTAACAATACTAAACTACTTAATACTTTTATTAATAACCTATACTTTTCTTATACAATAAATACCATCAATAACTCCTTCCCTGCTTTAAGCAAACAATAATTCACCTTAACTAATAACTCCTTCTATACCTTCCACCAAGGAACTTGTACCATATTTATTACCCCTAAACTAACACACAAGGACATATCACCACACTACTAACTCGATCATATGCAAAAGTTTATCTATATACATTAAATCAATCTCTATCACCACATTTCTTGTCACTAAAATTCTAAACCCAAACTTCCAACTATAAGAAGGTTCTACTACTTATTAATCATAACACTCCATGTCGAATATCCCTCGAATGCAAACTTTATTTAACAACCAAGGTTTATACTACCTTCCCTCATGAGCATAATCTGGATAAAAAGGGTTAATAAGGAATTTGAATATATAACATATCCTATCTTAACTGCACAACTTATATGGGTGAAGACATAATCTTTCAACTTAAGGGACTTATAACACGCTAGGGAGCTCCTCTCAAGCCCCTTGTGTGACTCCTAAAGTTACTGATAGTAAATTTGAGACCATCATCTTGGGAGAAATTAGAATCTAGTACTCATGTTATCTCGGAAGTCCTAGATTGATAATTATGGAGTAACACATGAATTGACAGAAGTTTCTAAAAGAACAACTCTACTGCATGATCTAGATATGAAAGAAAAGAGATATTTCTTAAATACCCTGTAGCCTTTTGAAGAAAAGTATAGACATTATTATACAGTTTTGCAGGACTCTACTAGACACAGCTTTATAGACACCCTAGGGCACTTGAACTTTGTGCTCTGTTACCAAGTTTTTAATACCCTGAGATTACCCCCTGCACGTCATAAGGTGCTTATGACCACAAGTGATCCCAAGTTAACCTTATCTGACATAATGCTTGAGCTAGTGATTAAAATACATAGAACTGGAAGTAACATACAGAAAAGAATTCTTTAGTTGAACATCTTCAAAAAAAACAAAACAATTAAAAAAATTACAAGTCTGGTTATACAAAACAAAACTAAAATCAAATAAATCAACTCTACTGTCTGTCTATAAAGCCTCTACTAATATTGACTATAGATAATGGGGACATGATCCCCAGCTATCCCTAATCAATACTACTGAATAAAGAAAATAAAATGCTACTCAAACTATAATTTACTCGATCCCTCAAATAAAAAAAACTCATCATTTGCTGACTGGAAGCTGCATACTGTCTGATTATGATATGTGGGCTACAACTGGTACCTACATTATGAGACAATGTAGCATATAGACATATATGTGGATCAATACTTCTGGAATATACTAAGTATGTGGATTTCAATGCATAGTAAAACAATAACTCAATATATTCATAGACTTTTAAATAATGCATGCTAAATGTAGATGACTCACCTTGGGCTTGAATAAACTGAAAGTTGAAAAATCATAAACCATGAATAATAAAGCATACTGAATAAACTTTGTGAGCCATAATACTTAGTTCTAAAAACTTTACTTTTACTCTTTCTTTAGGAGGTTCTTCTAATTGACATAGACTATGTGAGCAATGATGAAGTCCAATATCTCTTATCCATGTTGGGAGAGTTGTTCTACCCTTGCCATGGGAATAGAACCTAACTAGAGTGATCACTATACTGAACCCACTATAGGCATTAAAATCTATGGTGGCACGTAGTTCTGGGTCATGTGACCTTGGCCTCATACCCAACTCAGTGCTAAATACTACTCCCATATTACTTATATGCTCGCTCTTTAGGAAGTCTACCTTAAAATAGCATAAGTGTTTATAATGAAAACCAGTTATGCTTCTCTATACCTTAAACTGTAATAAAATTGAATAAATGTGGATTCCATCTCTTAGCTAAGGATCAAAAGATCAATTCTTGCTTTAAATCTTGAAATAAGCTTATCAAAGAATACTTAAAAGCATATTTTTCATAAAATCTCAATACTCAAGCTTAGGAATTAAAACCCATGATTTAAACTCATTCAATTAATAATAAAACTACATACTCAATAAAATCTTGGAATACTTCAACAATAACAAGTCAAGATAGTGCAATCTCATTCATAATATAAACTATGTTAGTTAAAATCATAAACATAGGCACTTCTTGATATACTTAAAGCTTTAAATCTCATGATAATCACATGCTTCAAAATATAGAAACTTGGGTATGAACCCTAATTCAAACAAGTAAATTAAATCTTAAAATCATGCGAGTTGGGCACAAGGGTGAAAGAATACCCTTGTTCATAATCCCACATACCTTAATAGGCTTAAATTGTGAAGAAAACTTGAATCTTAGAACTTGAATGATGATTTTGTGAAATAAACTCTATTCTTGATATTTCCTGAAGAATTATTGAACTTGGAAGTTTGAGGTCTTAGATTTATTGAAGGAATCTTGAAATTTAAGTTTGAATTCTTTGTGTTCTTGAGACAAAATGTTGAACTTTGTTCATGGGGGAAAAGGGGAGGCTTTTTGTGAGAGTTGATTTGAAGAAGATGGAAAAATAAAGCCCTTTTGGATTCTATAAGTCATCCTTTGGATGTTTGGGACCAAAGTGCCCCGTGACCCTTAAGGAGCTGAACCAGAGGGGGAATAAGCTCCACGTTGTGTCAGATATTGCGTTGAGAGAGAAACACATTGTGTCACATATCCCATTAAGAGACAGGCACTCCACGTCCAAATTGTAGACCCTTACTGCCTCTTACAAAAAATTCCATAACTTTTTGCTCAAGTATCGCATTAAGGAAAATTTGGTATCGTTGGAAAGCTAATTAAATCATCTACAATTTGGTGGGTCTTGAGCTAAAAATCATATAAAATAAGCTCCATAACTTGTTAGATATTGTGTTGAGAGAGCAACGTGCCACATCACATATCGAGTTGAGAGACTGGCGCACCGCGTCCAAATCGCTGGCCCTTACTGCCTCTCATAAAAAATGCCATAACATTTTGCTCAGGTATCAAATTAAGGCAAATTTGGTATTGTTGGAAAGATAATTCAATCATCTATAATTTGGTGGGTCTTGATCTAAGTAATTATACATATATAAAAAGTTATACACGTTCCAATTAGACCCTTGAAGAATCGAACACCAAACTTTAGGTGAATCAAAGGCTCTTAGCTCAACTTTGTTTTAAGTGATTCTTATGAACATTTTATACCTTGAAAGCACTCCACACACTAGGATAAGGATCATTACACATTTATTTAAAACAAATTCATGGAATTAGAGGTAACACATATAGGAACGATGCTTCAAAGTCTAGCCCAAAATTGATAGGTGTTATAGATTACCACCATTCTTCCTCTGTCGAGAGAACTTAAAGCTACCTATTTTGTCCCTCTTACTTTACCTCTCTCCTTACTTGATATTCTCTTTCTCAATCTATTGAGAATGAACCATTTACTTAGAGATGTACATATATTTAACTAACATCATTGTCCTGCACTTCTTGACCATATCCTGAAAAACAATTGACACGAACATACTCATTGGAGACCTAACAACCATAGTCGACACATAATTTACCAATTAAGTAAATTTAATATAATATTTCTGTACACACATGTTATCCTAATTCATACGTATTAATTACATCACCTCATCCTCCCTTATGTCAAGGTGGAAGAACCTTTTGAAAATGCTGCAATAATTTTATGCCACTCCACTGATCCTGTATCTATACCTCTATGATCTTTTCGTCGCTAAGTGTGATCCACTCTGTGCAACTGATAAGAAGCTAAGTCAGCACTTTTTTTTGGAGTGATACCCATGATCTTAGTAACTTTGTGAACACTATCTAAGGACGTTTGTGGTTCCTCTTTAGACTAAGACCCAAAGAATACCATAGGATTAATCTGAGTAAAGTTTTGAACTCTAATGTCATATTCATTGTCGTGTTGGCTGGTGCGAACATATTATTGTTATTTATGGTGGTCATGTACTGGGATAATACTGTGAAAGCAACCTTGAATCAATATAGGAGACTTTTTCATTTAGAGGATTAGCCAAAGTTGATGTTGGTTCTTGTTGTTTCCCATTTACGTTGCCATTTCCTTTTTCTTTGCATTAGTTCTATTGGGAGGCATTTTATTAAATATGTAGAGCATTAATTAGAAGAATGTATTTAATAAAGTTTACACTCTATTGCATGATATAAACACGAAAGAGTGAAACCTTTCCTAAAATATTTTATAGCCTCTCACTAATAAGTGTGGCATACTTCACACCTATGAACAATACTCTACTTAATACAAATTTCTGACACCCTAGGACACTTTAAACCTAATTCTTTTATAGGAAGTTTTTCACGACCTAAGACTATGTCCAAGTCCTAACACAATGTCTAAATTCACAAATGACCCCAACCTAACCTATGGCCCGGTATGACACTAAGAATACCATATAAAACTGAATAACACTGTATGGATACTAAGTTCTGAATGATATATGAAAATCAAAACTAAATTTCAATGTTATAACAAACAAAATCACTGAACATAATATAAAGCTAAGACTCTACTCTCCGTCTGAAAGAATCTACATAAGATGAGTTTCTAGGACAAGTACCAGCTAACATTTCCTATCTAAAACTGAAATAAAATAAAGTGAAATGCTAATACTAGTCCTAGAATTATAAGGACTCACCTAAGTACTACTACTAATGTAGTAGGATATCGTTCTATATACGATCCAAATGTTGAATGTTTGAACTTATATTATGAGTTAATATATCACAAAAAAGCATGTGATCTGTACTTTAAATTTGTTGAGTATGTAAGATAGTAAATAATTGATATAGGCTAAATATGATGCACGTAACATGATAAACTGATACTAAATATCCTCGTCATCCTTTGTCTTATCCAACTTTTTACTCGACACCTTCTTAGTCTCCACCTTCCTTTTAACTTTTTCATTTCACCATTAGTCACTCGGTGCTTGTCAGATCGGTCTCTCGAGACACCCAACACCTTTCTAGCTATCTCCTTGTTGCAACTGCCAGTTGTTTCCCACATACTATCCACATTCCCTCTATTCTACCAAGCGCCCTTTTCAATTTTTCCCCAATCTCTAAAGCATTGAACAAATTCAAGCTACCCCACTTAATTCTAGGTCGATTCTCTACATCACTCTTTTTTCTGTCTTTTTTGATTCCTAAATCCATCACCAAAGGTTTATGTTGGGTCTAAAGATTCTTTCTAGGTATGAATTTTCAGTCTTTACATAGCACTTTATCACTCTTAATATGGATCAAAATTTCTATCTGAGTCTTGGCCACCGAACAATGAAAGGTAATAAGGTACTTCTCTTTGTTTGGAAGGCTCAAATTTGCTACCCACAACCCAAAGGCCCTAGCAAAATCCAGCAGTGAAGCTCCTCCCTCATTCCTTTTTCCAAAATCAAAACCTCTATGCAAATCATTATAGCCTCTCGATAAAGACCTAATATGCCTATTTAGATCCCCTTTTATGAAAAGCTTTTCAGTGCTCGAAATGCCTCTTGTCTAAGCCCACTTGTGGAGTATAAGAACTAACAACGTTCAACATAGACCCTTCAATGACAAACTTAATCAACATCACCCTATTATTGACCCACTTAACCTCCAGAACTTGTCCCCTAATCTTTTCATCTACTAAGATACCAACCATATTTTTATGCCTCAACCTGCTATATTACCATAAATTATAATCATCCACATCCCTCACCTTAGAACCTATCTATTTGGTCTCCTGTACACTAGCTAAACTAATCCTCTTCTTCCTAAGAGCCTTTATGAGTTGTATGGACTTACCTTGATGAGTCCAAATGTTCCAAGACTCAACTCTTAACCTAGAGTCTCTCTTATCCCACTTAACTTTACTACCCCCCACGCCCTATACCAAACTCGACCTTATAATCGATCCTAACCCAACACCAAACCTAGACCCTGACCTCACCCTAGGCCCTACTCTCAACCCCAACCTTGACCCTAACCCCAACTTGTGACATGACCCTAGTCTACTATCAATCAATACAACCACTACTCAATAAGATAAGAAAATACGAAGGCATGCAAATAGGTAAGGGTAAAAAAAAATAGGTAAGGCTAACAAGACACAATGACAATAACAAGTGAATATGTAGTGAATCTTTAAGTTATGACCACTATAAGCTGAGAAAAAAAAATCTACAAGGAGAATCAAGAATAAACAATGTATGCCAAAAGTAATAAATCTACAGGAAAGAATCAAGAATCGACAATGTATTCCACAAGCAACAAAACCAATATACTACAATGCAAGTTTTGATAAATAACAACTAATAGTAAGAACTATGCTACCCACAAGAATTTAGAAAACAACAACAACAGAAAATAACAACACGCACGACAGTAAATAGATATGCTAATCTCAATTACTACGAGGTTACAGAGAAACAAGAATCAGTGAACCAACAAGTCATATTAAGTATTCTTTTAAGTAAAATAACGGAATTGTCCTTAATTCCAAAGCTGACATGGTGACGTGTTGTTTGTTTTTGCAGGATACTCCCTCTTATAAGATAACTAGTCTAGTGTACGTGTGTTACACGTATATGTCACATTAATAATATTAAATTGAATACTATAACTGCTTGAAAATCCTTAATATTATTTTAAGTCTACACAATTTTTTTATTTTTAATAGCACTTTTTATCAAGATTTTTTTTATACAAAACCTACACAATTTTAAGTAGATGAAATAATATTAGCGATGACCCCAAATATACATTTAATTAAATTTTAAAATTATTATAATTCCATTGATTCCACTCTTAATAATTGTAGATCATAATTTATTTAAACATGTAAATTTGAAAAACTATTTTTAATTAAAGTTTTTTCTTTTAAAAAATACACTTCTGTAAAATTCTTCAGAAACTATTGTCAAATAACATAAATGTTAAAAATTTAGCACTTTGATTTTTTAGAAAAATGAGGATAAAAAGATTAGTCTTTCAAATTCTATTAAGAATAATAGCACTTTGAATTAATACCTTGTTAATTCAAATAATAAAGGAAGAAATCTGAAACAAACTAAAATAGTTAGTGCAACTCTATGCCGAGGACATTATGGTGTCGCACAACAAACTTGTTTTTAGACATCTAACAAAAATGCAAGAAAAAGAAATAAAAACTAATACTACTCTCTCGTGATTCATGTTGTTATTCTTTTAAAATTTTTTTTTTCAATTCTCTTATATGCCAAATAGTTTGCAGCGTGTTGTTCGGATCTATTAACTAAACAAATAGTTGGTCCTTTTTGTCAATCAACTTAGATGAAGAAATCTGTAAGTAAAGGTAAAGTTGTCTTGAACTATTGAAACTAAAGATAATTTTCATAAGTGAAGGTTTTAAACAATGAAACCTACTTTACCGAGGGCACCTGTATGCCTAAAGACTTTTAAATTTTTAAAATATATTTTTCTCTTATCATTTATTTTAGCATTCCTTAATTATTAATTCCTAATATCTTGTGTCATATATTTTTCTCTTACCGTATACTTTAGATATCTTAATTTTTACAATATATTTTTCGCTTATCATATATTTTAGTCTTAAAACTGGCTAGTAAAAAAATACCTTAAATAAACCTGACATAGATCGGTGAATCTAAAAGTTTAGTGAAACATACCTTATCCTGGAAAGAACGTTTATGCACCATCATATAAACAGAAGGAAAGCCAACACCTTTCTCCAAAAATGTCAAATGGTTGCATATAGAAAAGTACATATTCCCTCTATTTGTCCTAACAATCATCTGCATGTAGTCACCAATTACCAATTGCTTTCTGGTGTATCGTGGATGTGAGTTACCACCTATGGTATCTATGCTTTTTATCTATGTTTTTTGGACTTTTCAAAAATTTCATTGAATATGTGTCAGATCCTTCAAAAGTAGTGATCTTTTGAGGAACCGATATCAATGCAACAACTTTTCTAAGCAACTTAGCTTTTGATAAGCCACACAGTGGAATGAAGTTCAACAAATATGATAAAAGTATTCATAATTTCATGAATCTATGCAAGCACAAGTTCGCAGAGTTGAAGAATAACTAAAACAATTAGAAAATTATATGAATATTACATAATTAAACAACACGTAAATAAATACTATCAAGTTATAGAACCAAAAATAAAAAGAGAAAATCAACTTAAATTTGGGAATATCTAAACTTGTGATGACAATTATTGATGCGACTATGATTGAGACTTGAAACGGGAGAGAGAGTATAGGGAAAATTGTATATGCTTTTAACAATTTCATCTAAATATCATATTAATAGTCCTACTACTACAACATAGAATAAATAATTAAAAGATACGTTAAAATAAGTACATCATGATATATATATATATATATATGTATATATATATATATCCTATTCATTCTGTATAATATGCTTAAGTGTTTCTGCCAATTGTATCTGTGCTTAACCTACAATATAAGCAATATATGTATGTCACCTGATGGAGTAGTGATTTATAGATGCGTGGGAGATATATATGATCCTTCTTCTCATAGGGCACCTCTGCACCTCTATTGCCTTTTTAGATATACTAGTTTAACCGCATGTGCCTCGCATGTGTAATATTTAATTATTTAAAATTAACTAATCTTATTTATTGCAATAATTTTTAATAAAGTGTAAAAGTTTAAACCACTTTTCAAAGATTCTTCACATTTTAGTATAATAATATAAACATAAACATACATTTTAGTGTAAGCATGTATATATTTTACCATGAAATTTTCAAGTAGTTGATAGATCATTTTTTTTGTTTTTTCTTATTTTAACACTTTTATATTTATTTTTAAATTTTTCAAATCTTTTAAAATCAAATTTAATTGATTTAGAATTTTTAAACTAATGAAAAAGTATTAGTTGTCATTAATTATTATGACTTCTAATAAGAAAAGGTTTTACCATAAATATATTTAATTAATTTTCAACCCTTAAATATTAGAAAAAAATAATGAAAATACGATTTTGTTTAAAGCAAAGACTTTTAATAGAGGGCAAAAAGTTCAAACAACATTTTAAGGTATTTCACACTTTTAATATATTATAGATATAAATTATAGATTATAGATATAGATATAGATATAGATATCACCCTCCTTCTCATAGGGTAACTCTATTGCCTTTTTAACTATGTCCCATTCCTAGTAAATCTCTTTTGTTTTCTTTTAATTCTTTAGTGAATAGTACTTAATGGAGGAGTTTGTTTTAGTTTTTGTTCATTGATATAATTCTTCTATTGTTTTGCTTTTCTAACCCTTCATGGAGGGAAGATTGACGTGGAAAAAGTATAACCATTAAAATTAACTCAAATTTATATCATCAACTGACTCTAATTTGATGTCATAACAAAATTATGGAGAAACCTTCACAATTGTAACTTTACGCGTTAATAAATTTAGCAAATAATATAGTCCAAAAAGGGAAAAAGAAAACTTTAACTAAATTTGTTCTGGGTAGTTAAAATTACCCATTATGCCTTCTTCGAAGTTTGCATTAGTGTCTCCAACCCTTCATCTCTGTAAAATTTGCAAATGATATTAAGGAGAGTATCATGTAAACACTTCTTTGGTGTTTGTATTAGTGTCTCCAACCCTTTATCTCTGTAAAATCTGCAAATAAGATAGTATCATGTATCAATTTATTATTCTAAATACGAAAAGAGTACAAATATACCCCTTATTTTTAATAAATGGTACAGGTATACCCTCCATCATACTTTAGGTATAAATACACCCTTATCGTTAATGAAAAGTACATATATACCCCTGAACTTTAATTAAAGGTACAAATATACCCTCCATCAATGAAAAGGTATACATATACCCCTGAACTTTGATAAATAATACAGATATACCCTCTGTCATAATTTAGGTACAAATATACCCTTACCGTTAATGAAAAGGTACATATATACCTTTCTCACTAACGGGAGAACACGTTTCACAATCTTGTTTATTTGTTCTTTTTTTTTTTAAATTTAATTTATCCCGATCCTATCCGAAATTAACTGTAATTAACCCACAAACCAATACAAATGTATGATGGAGGGTATGTCTGTGCCATTTATCAAGTTTAGGGGCATATTTGTACTTAAAGTATGACGGAGGATATATCTGTACCATTTATCAAACTTTAGGGGTATATATGTACCTTTTTATTAACGACAAGGGTATATTTGTACCTAAAGTATGACGAAGGGTATATCTGTATCATTTATCAAAGTTTAGGGGTATATTTGTACCTTCTCCATTCTAAATATCAAAAACATATTTTTTCCAACCCATAAAAAACATACAAAGATTTTAAAAAAGCTTACCTCAAATCACAAGCAAGCTAATCAAACTTCCTTCTCAAAACTAAAGTCATAACATATTAAAATTTCAAAAAACTTGCCACAAATCAAAAGCAAGCTAATCATGCTTCCTTCTCCAAATTTTAGAAATAAGTCAAAGTTGATTTTCAAGTTAATATTGAAAACATGATTTTATTTTTTAGGAAAAAAACATAGTATGTATTTTTTAAAAAAAAAAATCGCCCAAGTTTAGGTCTATGGACATAAAATATCCTGTCGGGTATAATAATGCCACATAATAACCATTTCCTATTCTTTCTCAATTTGGGTCATTTTGGCCCATGTAGTTCAGATACAATTTATATACCATATTGATATAGTCCATATACATTACTGATACAGTTTTAAACATAGGTCATTCGACCCTTTTCTAAGTTTTTTTTGCTACAAATATTTTATCTGAAAAATATTCTACTTTTTTAGTTGTTTAAAAATAATAATTAAATATATTTATATAAAAATGGTATAATTATTATATAGTATATGTATCTATATAACATATATGTATAGAAATTGTATAATTCTATCAAATATGTATATTTATAATATATATATAAAAATATAGAAATTGAATAAAAATTATATAATTATTGTATAAAAAGTGTAAGAAAAAATACAGTTCTTCTATAAATTGTGTGTCGAAACTATATACTTTTCATATAGAATATTTATATGTATAAGATATGTATAGAAACTGTATAGAAGGTGTGTAAAAACTGTATAGAGCAAGCCAACAAATTGAAATGCCTAGAAAGTGAAATTTAAATTTCATGACCATTTTCGAGGAATTTGTTTGATCTGAAATGTCATTTATATCCTCCCCTTCCTTTTCTTTGGTCTTAACAAGAACATGAATAATTATAAAATTACCTGATCATAGAATTCAAAGGGTTTGTAACTTTTATTTGGATTCTACCAAATACTAAAATCTTAGTTGTTGAGTTCAAACTTGTGTGTAAAGGAAAAGTTATAATTTCACTTTGATTCTAATAATACAAATCATTGTTGACAGAATGAGTCCTTGAACTAATTGAAGTCCAAAAGAATTGTATTTCAAGAATTTTAATATTAATTATTGAGAAAAAAAGTGAAACGACGGTTATGTCTATTGCAGTCTTTTAATAAAGGGAAAAGAGTTCGAATCACTTTTTTTAGGGGTTTCACACTTTTAATATATTATAGATATAGATTATAGATTATAGATATAGAAAAACAACAACAACAACAACAACAACAACAACAACAACAACAACAACAACATCAATAATCTTACTTCGTATTTTTAAAAGAGGTATATTTGTTTTTATTTATTCATTTTTTGTACATAATATTGAAGTTGACCCTTAAATATTGATTTTGTTAAGCTTTTGGACCCATTATTGAACCCGCCACAAAGATATAATATTCAGAAAATTACATGGTATAGCCCCAATAGTAGGTGACTTTGAATTTTTGACCCTAATAAGAAAAGTCTTTAAAGACTAGCCTTTCTTTCCTTTTAAGTATAGTACAAGTATAATTTTTCCCCTCTACACCTCAAATATTTAAAAACATTTCATACTCATTTTTCTCTGAAATTCTCTTTTTATTTTTATTAGTTTCATTTTTTTTATTTTTCCTTTAATTTTGTTTTCATGTTTTGATTCATTTATCTCAACCTTTATTTTTTTTCTCAAATATTATCTATTTCTTCATTTTCTTTTATTATATTTTTTAATTAATTTGTCTCAACCTTTATTTTTCTTTTATTTTTTATTTTTATCATTTCTCCTTTTTTCCTTATTTTTTCTCAAACTTTATTTTTATTTTTTTCCTCTCATTTTTTTCTCAATTTTTTTAATTCTTTGCTTTTTTCTTAATATTTTTTTTTGTCAATCTCTTTTCTTTATTTCTCTATTTTGTTTGTTCTCCTTTCTTTTCTCAACTTCTATTATATTTTGCTAATAAATAAAAAATTGAATAATCCGCAAAAGGATCTTCTTTTTTATCATCAACGCAAATTTAAGGGCATGAATTGTTGTTATGAAGTTCTTTAGGATAAGTTTTGTCTCTAAGAAAAAAATTATAGAACAACTCATAAATCAAAGCACAATATGGTAGTGTCAAGTCTTGCTTGTGGAGCATAACTTCTTGTTTGAAAATTCTTGAGTTAAGTCTTGCTTCTAAGACAAGAGTTAAAGAATATCTCATAAATTAAAAAATAATGTGGTAGTGTCAACTCTTACTCATGGGGCATAATTTTTTGTTTAAAAGTCCTTAATTTATAAAACATCTTATAAATCAAGACACAATGTGGTAGTGTCAAATCTTATCTGTGGAGCGTAACTTTTTGTTTAAAAGTCTTTGGGCTAAGTATTGCCTCTAAAGCAAGGTTATAGAACATCTCATAGAGCAAAACATAATGTAGTGGTGTTAACTCTTACCCATGAGGCATAATTTGTTATTTGAAAGTCCTTGAGTTATGTCTTGCCTCTATGACAAGAATTATAGAATATCTCATACATTAAAACACAATTTGGTAATGTCAAATCTTACCCTTGGGGCATAACTTGTTACTTGAAAGTCCCTGGTCTAAGTTTTGCCTTTAAGGGAAGAGTTATAAAATATCTCATAAATTAATACACAACGTAGTGGTGTCAACTCTTACCCATGGGGCATAACTTGTTGTTTGATGGTCCTTAGGCTAAGTCTTACCACTAATACAAGAGTTATAGAGCATTTCATAAGTAAAAAAACACAATGTGTTAGTGTCGACTCTTGTCCAATATACGTAACTTATTTGAAAATTTTTGGGATAAGTCATTCCTCTAAGGCGAGAATTGTAGAACATCTAATAAATAAATATAAAATGTGATAGTGTCAACTCTTACCCATGGGGCATAATTTTTTTTTTGAAAGTTCTTGAGCTAAGTTTTACCTTTAAGGCAAGAGTGTAGAACATCTCATAAATGAAAACATAACGTGGTAGTGTCAACTCTTGCCCGTGGGGCATAATTTGTAGTTTGAAAGTCTTTGAACTAAGTCTTGCCTCTAAGACAAAAGTTGTAGAACATCTCATAAATAAAAACATAACGTGGTAGTGTCAACTCTTGTCCGTGGGGCATAATTTGTAGTTTGAAAGTCCATGAGCTAAGTCTTGCCTCCAAGGCAATAGTTGTAAAATATCTCATAAATGAAAACATAACATGGTAGAGTCAACTCTTGCACGTGGGGAATAATTTATTGTTTGAAAGTCCTTGAGCTAAGTCTTGCCTTTAAGGTAAGAGCTATAGAACATCTTATAAATCAAAACACAATGTGATAGTGTCAACTCTAGCCCATGAAATATAACTTGTTGTTTGAAAGTCATAAGTCTTGCTCCTACAATATAGTAGTGTCAACGCTTGTCCATGAAATGTAGCTTGCTGTTTGAAAGTCATAAGTCTTTCCTTTATAATGTGATAGTATCAACTCTTGCTCATGAGATGTAACTTGATTGGAAGAAATAAAAGAAAAGAACAAAAATAATAAAAATTACGAAAAAAAAGAAAATGAAAAAAATATTTAAAAAAAAAATCAAGATAATGTAGAAGTCGAGAGAGAATGAAAAAAAATTAAAGGTTTATAAGTTCTTTTTTTAAAAACAGATAAAATAAAAATAAAGGCCGAGAAAACTTAAGAAGAAAAAAAAGAAAAGAAAAAACAAAAATCAAAGAAAAATAAAAAATGATTTTCTTTATAAAAGTAAATGATGAGAGGAGTAAAGGAAAAGAATGAGGGTTGAGAAAAACTAAAAAGAACCAAAAAAAACATAGAGGAAAGAAAAAATAAAAAGAATCAGAGTTAAAAAAAAGAAAAAAAATTTGAGAGGAAAAACGAAAAAAAAGTAAGGGTTCAGAAAAACCAAAAATAAAAAGAGACAAGGAAAAATAAAAATCAAAGTAAAATTAAAAAGAGAAAAAAAAATAAAAGTTGAAAGATGAATGTATGAAGTTGTTATTCATCAAGAGGACTATTTATGTAATTACTCCATTGGCCAAGGACAATTTTTTTAGAAAATATATCACTTAGTGAAGGCTATTTGTATGAAACATTTTTATTTGAGGTCAAAATTTGAAAACCACCTTAACTTGGGGCTATTTCTATAGTTTTCCCTATAATATTCGTGCATTAAAGCAAGTTAGAGGAGATTAATAAAAATATAAAATAATTTCGAATAAGAATATACTATGAAGATGGTTTCAAAATATATGATTTCTTTTATATAGAGAGAGATTACAGTAACAAAATTATAAGTTCACAAAAAACGGGAGAACAATTTAGATAATCTTATGGGGATTATAGGACATGAATCGATAATCGATAGCTAGCAATGTAATAAAAAAAAAGAAATAACATCATAATGGTTTCCAAAACCTCTTGCCAATATTATATAACCTGAAGACACTTTAATTTTTTTCCCCAGGGATGAATAAGAAGTGTTATAGCGCACTAACACATACCTAATGTTAGTTATGAACCATACTGCTATTAGATGAAAGAAAAACCTGGTGGAGTGAGAGAGATACAAAAACCTGCAGTAGGAATATGAATTGTGTTCCCTTAACGTTGGGTTCGAAATTGAAAGGGCATCATATGGAAGCTTATAGTTTGCAAACCTGAGACGATAAATCAGACGACAAAGAAAACAATACTAAAAACATAATATTATTATATGATTTGGCCAACCTTCCTACATATAAAACCTAATATTAAAAAAATATTAAATCTATTGAGAGAAATCTCTCCCTAAATCAAACTCTTTGATGACTACATTGTGAATGCTATTGTGTTGTAACTTGAGAAGAGAGATCTTCTATTTATAGAGCTACAAAACCCTAGAAAAAGAATAAAACTAATAGAAATCTAATACAAAAAACCTAATAGGAAAGAGATCTTTTCCAACAAGAAACTTTTTCTACCAAAAAAGGTAATTCTAATTAAGGTAGAAAATCAGGTAAAGTAGTGAATTCAGGGCAAATCCTAACAAATCTCCCCTTGGCTTGAATTTTCTGAAAAAATTAATCTTGATCTTATTCTTCTACACATAATCTTCTTCTTCATATAATCTTCATATGTCACTGCTGCTTACCATGATTAAAAATTGATATGGGTTAAAATTGGAGCCCTATGCATTAAAAATAAAAGCACGGGTTGATAAGATTAAATTGGAGCCTTGTGCATTGAAAGTGAGCTCAGGTTAAGAGTGGAGTTCATGCGTTAAAAATAAATGCATGAGTTGAAAGGAGACCAAACGAACAAGTATGAGTTGAAAATTAAAGCTCATAAACATGGGTTGAAAATTGATTTTGGTTTTAAAGATGGATTATCAGCAGGATTGTTGAACATTTGTTTGAAATTTTTCTCCACATGTAGCTTTTTTGGGCATATATCTTCATTATCATTAAATTGGTTGCAACTTTGATCTTAAACTATCCTCAATCGAACCATCGAATCTTTGAACCATAGGCTCTGATACCACTTGTTGGGTTCAAAATCGAGAGGCCGTCATGCATAAGCTTATACTTTACAAACCTTGAGATGATAAATCAGATGACAAATAAAACAATAGTAAAAATATAATATTATTATATGATTTAGCCAATCGTCCTACATATGAAACCTAATATTAAAAAAAACATAAAACTTATCGAGAGAAATATCCCCTTGAACCAGTCTCTTTGACAACTATATTGCGGATGCTATTGTGTTATGACTTGAGAAGAGAGATTTTCTATTTACCCTAGAAAAAGAATAAACCGAGTAGAAATATAATACAAAAAACCTAATATAAATCTAATAGGAAAGATATCTTTTCCAACAAGCAAACTTCTTTCTATCAAAAAAGGTAATTCAAATTATGAGTTACAGAACCCTAGAAAAAAAAATAAACCTAATAGAAATCTAATACAAATAAACTAATAGACATCTAATAGGAAAGAAATCTTTTCCAACAAGGAAACTTCTTTATATCTAAAAAGGCAATTCTAATTATGGTAGAAAATCAGGTAAAGTAAGAAATTCAGGGGCAAATCCTATAAACCAATGAATGAGAAGGCCTAGCTAGGAATCAACGAGGGAGTTATTCTCAGTGAATAATATTATTCCATTTTTAACTAATGATTTGTAGTTCGAACAATGGATTTAAGAGTAAATTCATAACAGGGAATGTATTTTACCAAATAAAGAGAGGCAAGGAGTATACAGAAAATATAAAAGGTGAGAGATTTTTATTTAATCCAAGTATCAAGTATTTCAACTTAACCCTTATGCCTCTATTTATAGTGTTACATAGAGGCATACTAAACGTTATCATAAATATGACATTAACCATGCACAAAATAAAAGATGTTAAGGAGATGTAAGGTTACAAAAAATTGTCATGAATAGTGGCAATTATCTTCATAATTGAAGGAAGTAATGTAGATAAATAGTTAGAGTAAATTTCTAGCGTAGTGTCATCCACTCTTATTAGGCTTACAACACACCTCCTTGAATGACCATAGATTATGTGCTTTGTTAAAGCCTTACTAGGATAAAATCCTATAAAAAAAATTTCATCGTGAAGAAAAATAGTACACATATCTTATAATACACATTATTTGTTGTCTCTCTATAAACTTGTAACACCCCGATTCGCTGAATCGGAATGCTACATGATGCTCATGACCCCGAGGGACCACAAGCTAACCCATGACTGATATCTATACCTGTAAACTGCAAATCATGATATAATAATACGGAATACATAAAATTGTAAGGCCATAAGGTTCAATTGAGTACAATCATGTGGGTGAAAATACCCAAAACAACTCAATCTGAACGTAAATCTTAACATAAATCTGAAAGCCTCTAAAACTATCTGAATAAGAAGTTGAAGGAACATGTCTCCAACTAACTCCGTAAAACTGAACTGAAGAAATAAATAAATGTATCAAATCATATTGTCCTCGAATCAATGAGGACTCACTGTGTCTCTGCGACTGGAATGCTACCGCTACTACTGGGCTGGAGCTCGTGTCTCAGAACCTATGGTATAACATGAAAAGAAAGCCCCATAGCGCAAATGCATCAGTACAACTGGAGTACTGAGTATACGAGGAAGGCAGGATGAACATAAAGGGTTTCATGCATGAACAACACTGACTGACTAATATGAACATGGGAGTGCAAACACACATAAATAGAAACTGGGATCGTGAATGTGTGATAGCATGACCTGTAAGCTAATACATGGTTTACTGATAACTGTCATGACAAATACTGAAACTGATAACATGGACGACTGTATCTGATAGTCCTGTATATACTAAAATCTTAAGAACGCCCTGAGTTCTTTTACTGAGACTGATACTGAAACTGTGGGAAGTAATGTTTAACCGACATGCCCCATGTATGCCGTTATGGATAAGCTGGGCTCCAATCTCTGCCCCGATTGGAGGGGTGCCAATACCGTGTCACGGGTAAGGACAGCCTGTGAGTGACCCTTTTCTGGTGCGTACTCAATAAGAATGGTGGGAACCCTAAAATGACGGGTTAAGCCACCTTATCAACCCTAATCTGAAGGGTTAAAATATCTCAACCTACGCTGGCTATGTAGTTCTGGAACACAAGGATGACTACTAAGAATCACACCCTGAACTAGCGGGTGAGTTCCTATCCTTGGGTTCACTCGGTGCTAACCTCTACTCCCATCTGGAGGGACTGGACATGAATAACTGACTGTGCATGACTTAATATTACTAAATTCTTTTAACTGGCGGAATGTTACTGGTATCTGATAACTGACTAAGATCATAAGGTTTTGCTGAGTCACATGAATGACTGAAGTCTATGGAATCATAGATTGAGTTCGGATATCATGAAACATGACATGGATCTAGGCACACAACTATAGTTTTCGGGTACAAGTACCCCCAGGACTCGATGGAAGGAAACTGATACACATGACTGACTTGATCATATGAGTAGAGTCCATAATTTATAATATCATAAGTCGGGATCTCATACTAAGCATGGTTATCAACAATGTATTGCATGGAAAGGATTTCATATCACATGAAAGTACTTGCACAATCTTAATATCATGTTCATTGCATAATCATATTGGCAACACATACCAATAGCGTGAAAGTTCACGTGGATTGCATAGTTATCATACATCTTGTTCATAAGTAGGCTTTACATGTAAACGTAGCATAATCTCATAAGAATAGTTCATGACTATTCCAACAACATTTATAAGTCACATTATCAACATAGAAGTCATTGGAACGTAAGAGCATATCATGAATTCTTCACTTAGTCACAATTTAGCTATATTGCATGATTTCTAGTTTCTTAGGCATTTTATCAAACACCTACATGCACATCTTAAGTATAGGTGAAATCATCAAATTATACATCATGAACAACCAAATTTACATGTTTCCAACTCATATGATATCATGAAATTCAAAAAAACATATAAAGATTTCATCTTTGGAATCACCCAATATCAACAACATGATCATCAACACCCAACAATATAGAAATCATACTTTATAATGAAAAGAGGGTTTTTGAGCTTTATGTATAAAAGGGATCCATAAATTAACCCATGCATACTTTAGAAGGAAGATTGTTGATGATTAATGGAGGAATTTCCTTGAAATCGTATCTTCAAGCTTAGTTACGGAACCCTAGTTGTTTTTTTCTCTTTTAGTTCTCTCGGATGATGAGCTTTGAGATGATAATAGGGTTGTAATATGTTTAGAAGCTATATATTTTTTAGGGTTAAGTTTAGGGACGTGTAAGGAGTGTTAAAAGACTTAATTACCCTTAAAATAACTCAAAACGGAGTGTTTTTGGCACCTGGAACTGACTTAGGCGGCACCCAAGTGATTGCCTAAGCTAGGTTGGGTGGCGCCTAACCAATCACCTATGGTTGGGTTGGACGGCGCCTAACCAATCTGCTATGCTTACTGTCTCTCATGAAAATGGGCATAACTTTTTGCTCGGGTATTGGATTAAGGCGAAATTGGTATCGTTGGAAAGATAATTTGATTCTCTACAATTTGGTGGGTCTAAATCAGCCAAAACACCACATTAACATCGAGTTATACTCATTTAAATATGACATTTCAAAATCAAACACTAAAACTTGATGGATTCAAAAACTCTTAGCTTGTATTACCTTAAGTGACACATATGAACATGCTTAATACATCATAAGCTATCCTATCACTAGGATATTTATTGTAAGTCATATACTCAAGTATGAATCAAAGGATAGGAGATTTCATACGTAGGAATACTTATGAACCTTCTAGCTTGGAAATATCTCCCCCTTGGGAACATTCGTCCTGGAATGAGAATTTACTGAGAAAGGATACAAGACAATAGAACTTGAACTGAACATGAAAACTGAAACTTGATCTCATGACTAACATGCTAAATATATTAAACTCGTGCATATCTGATGCATGGACAACTGACAAATGAATGCATGACTGAGTATGAAATAGTTAATAGGTACCAAGTTTATACTGGAAACAGGAACGTGAAACTGAATAAGATTAAGAAGAACTGTTACCTTGAGCTTGATCTGAATTGGCGGGGAAGAGGTGAGGATATTTAGTACGCATATCTACTTCTTCTTCCCAAGTATCTCCCTCATGAGACTAATTTCGCCAAAGAACCTTGACTAGAGGGACTTCTTTGTTCCTCAATCTACGAGTCTGATAATCTAAGATTTTGAATGGAATCTCTTCATAAGAGAGGCTGTTCTAAATGTCGATACTCTGAATAGGGACAACAACTGCAGGGTTACCTATGCACTTCTTTAGAAAAGAGACATGGAAGACTGGATGGACTGAGGCTAGATCTAAAGGCAACTCAAGCCCATAAGCTACCTTGCCAAAGCGACAAAGAATTCTAAAGGGACCGACATACTGGGGACTGAGTTTTCCTTTCTTGCCGAACCTCTTCACTCTCTTCATGGGAGAGATCTTAAGATATACATAGTCATTGAACTCGAACTCGAGATCCTTTCTATGAATATCTGCATAGGACTTCTGTCAGTTCTGAGCAGCTCGGAGTCTCTCTCTGATCAACTGAACTTTCTCTAAGGTGTCGAATACTAAGTTAGGACCTACGTTTGAGGCCTCACTAACTTCGAACCAACCAATTGGAGATCTATATATCCTACCATATAGAGCTTCAAATGGAGCCATCTGAATACTAGAATGATAGCTATTATTGTATACAAACTCAATCAAAGGAAAATGGTCATTCCAACTTCCCTTGAAGTCAATTGCACACGCCCTTAGCATATCTTCAAGAGTCTAAATGGTCCTCTCTGCTTGACCACCTTTCTGAGGATAAAATGCTGTGATGAGATGAACTTGGGTACCGAGACCCTTTTGGAATGCTTTCCAAAAGTGAGAAGTGAACTGGGTACCTCTATCTGAGATGATAGATAGTGGAACACCGTGTAACCTGACTAACTCCCTGATATAGAGTTTGGAATAATCCTTGGTGGAATAAGAAGTATGAACAGGAAGGAAATAAGCTAACTTGGTCATTCTATCTATAATGACCCAGACTGAATCATGCTGATGACGAGTTCTAGGTAAACCCGTCATGAAGTCCATGTTAAATTCTTCCCACTTCCAAGTAGGAATGGTGAACTCTTTCATGGAACCACTAGGTTTCTGATGCTCTATCTTAACCTGCTGACATGTAGAGCACTTAGCCATAAACTCTCCAATATCTCTCTTTATCCCACTCCACCAATAGATCTCCCACATGTCACAGTACATCTTAGTGGCCCCTAGATGAATAGAATATCGCGCACCATGTGCTTCTATAAGAATTTACTGCCTTAATTCACCTACACCTGGAACACATAGACGACCCTGACAATGAAGAACACCATCTCCCCCTTGGGAGAAAACCTCAACTGTCAGAACCATTTGGAATATCTAGAACTAGAGCGGAGGTGAGTCGAGTCTTTAACTCTTGAAAGCTCTTCTCGTATGACTCTGACCACTGAAACTTAATCTTCTTCTGAGTCAATCTGGACATGGGAGATGCAATAGAAGAAAATCCCTAGACAAACCATCTGTAATAGCCATCCAAACCCTAGAAAATTCTAATATCTGATGGAGATATGGGACTGGGCTAATTTCTTACTGCGTTGGTTTTCTAAGGATCTACTTTAATGCTATCACCGAAAATAATATGGCCAAGGAATGCTACTGATCTTAGCCAAAATTTGCACTTCCTGAACTTATCGAATAACTGGTGATTCCTAAGAGTCTGAAGAACAATCCTGAGATGGTCTGCACGATCACGCTTTGTGCGAGAATAGACCAGAATATCATCTATAAAGACTATGACAAACATGTCCAAGTACTGCTTGAAGACACGGTTCATCAATTCCATAAAAGCTGCAGGGGAATTGGTAAGACCAAATAACATGACTAAAAATTCAAAGTGACCATACCGAGTACGGAAAGCTGTCTTTGAAATTCACAGTCTTTAACTCTGAGCTGATGATAGCCTGATCTGAGGTCTATCTTAGAGAAGTAACTGGCACCATATAATTGGTAAAATAGATCATTAATACTGGGAAAAGGATATCTATTCTTGACCGTAACCTTGTTAAGTTGACGGTAATCAATACACATCCTGAGAGAACCGTCTTTCTTGTGCACGAATAATACTGGCACACCCCATGGGGAAATGCTGGGTCTGATGAATCCCTTATGTAAGAGATCCTTCAACTGATCTTTCAGTTCCTTGAGTTTTGCTGGTGCCATTCTGTATGGCGGAATAAAAATAGGTTGAGTATTCGGAAGAAGGTCTATGCCGAAGTCTATTTCCCTTTTGAGAGAAATTCCTGGAAGATCTTCGGGAAAGATATCTGAGTATTCATTAACAACAAAGACTGTTTAGAGGTTGGGATATTCAGAACTGGAATCTTTAACATGCACGAGATGATACACACACCCCTTAGAAATTATTTTCCTTACCCGAAGGTAGGAAATAAATTGATCCCTAAACACTGTAATGCTAACCTTCCACTCTAGGATGGGCTCATTCGGGAACTGAAACTGAACTATCCTATTTTTGCATTTGACCGTGGCATAGCAGGAATGAAGCCAATCCCTGCCGAGAATGACATCAAAATCAGTCATCTCTAACTCTACTAAATCTGCTGATATGGATTTCTGAGATATCATAATCGGGCAGTTCCTGTATACTCGCCGGGCTATGATGGTTTTACCCACTGTGGTAGACTAAGAAGGGCTCTGCTAGGACTTCGGGACTGATTCTAAAATCGCCTACTATGTATGGATTAACCAAAGACAAAGATGCACCTGGGTCTAGCAAAGTATAAACATGAACATGGAAAATCTATAACGTACCAGTAACAACATCATGAGAATTTTCCTGATCTTGCCAGGACTGAAGAGCATAGAGTCTGTTTGGGCGTTGCCCACTGGTAGCACTGGAAATGGCACCCTGCTGGTTCGGGCGACTGGACTGAGCTGTAGAATGATTTTTCTGACCTTGAAGACTTGACTGTAGATACTCCTTAATCCTATGGCCTGGCTTGCCATAACCAAAACAGACATCCCTACCGGCTCTGCAAATGCCCTTGTGGTTCTTACAACAAGTCTGACAAAGGGGATTCGTTCGGGCACTGCTAACACTGCCTTGAGATTTAGAGCCTGGCGCTTTGTCTCTATTGCCTTCTCTGAACTTCGACACTGGAGTGCTGGCAGAGAAAAGAGCTGGAACAACTAACTTAGAGCAAAACTATGAATGGTTTCCTCCATCTGACTTGAGGTGAGGAAAGTTAAAATTACCTGACCTTGCTCTTTTGTTCTGCCTCTCCCTATTCTTAAACTTCTGCTCTTCTACTTGCTGGGCATGGGTCATGAGTTTGGCTAAGTTCATATTACTGATCAGCATCGCAGACCTAGACTTATTTACCATGCTATCGTTGACCCCTAACACAAATTTTCTCATCTTAGCTCTATTGTCTGCAACCACATGAGGAGCATACCTGGCTAGCTGAGTAAATCTGAGAGAATACTCCTGAACCGTCATATTCCCCTGCCTGAGGTTGTTGAACTCAAGAACTTTGGCTTTTCTCAGCTCTTGGGGAAAGAATCTATCTAAGAAGGCTATGACAAATTCCTCCCACTCGATAGGGCCTATATTATCTAACCTCTCAGACTTCTACTATTTTTACCAATCATGAGCAACATCCTATAACTGGTAGGCATCTAACTAAACACTCTCAATAGAAGTAACACCCATGATGTCGATGACCTTCTAGACTTGGTCAATGAACTCCTGAGGGTCCTCATCAGACTTAGACCCATAGAAAGATGGAGGGTTCATCCGGGTAAAGTCCTAAACCCTAGCTGCTTTGGGATTGGCCATTGGATTGGACAGAATGACTGGTGGCCGTTCAGTATATGTAGCTATGGACTAAGAAAGTATGGTAAATGTGGCTCTAAACTCCTCATGGGAAACATGTTCGCCCAAAGGATCTTCGGGCTGAGGAGTAGGCTGGTTTCTTCTCTTTGGGGCCATGGTATGGAATAAGAGAAGAATGGATTAGACAGAGAGTTTAACTTGTGATTATTATCACTAGCATGACATGAATAATGAAGAAAGGGGACTGTTCCTAAAACATCTTATAGCCTCCCGCACATAAATGTGGCGCGCAACACACCCATGTACAAGACTCTACTAGATGCGACTTTCAGACTTACTAGGACTCTATTGAACCTTAAGCTTTGATACCAAGTTAGTAACACCCCAATTCGCTGAACCGAAATGCTACACGGTGCTCATGACCCCGAGGGACCATAAGCTAACCCATGAATGATATCTGTACCTGTATACTGCAAATCATGATATAATAATTCGAAATACATAAACTTTAAGGCCATAAGGTTCAACTGAATACAATCATGTGGGTGAAAATACCCAAAACAACTCAATCTTAACGTAAATATTAATATAAATCTGAAAGCCTCTAAACTATCTGAATAAGGAGTTGAAGGAACATGTCTCCAACTAACTCCGTAAAACTGAACTGAAGAAATAAATAAATGTATCAAATTATATTATCCTTGAATCAATGAGTACTCATTGCGTCTCTGTGACTGGAATGCTACCGCTACTGCTGGGCTGGAGCTTGTGTCTCGGAACCTATGGAGTAACATGAAAAGAAAGCACTATAGCGCAAATTCTTCAGTATAAATGGAGTACTGAGTATACGATGAAGGTAAGCTAAACATAAAGGGTTTCATGCATGAACAACACTGACTGACAAATATGAACATGGGAGTGCAAACACACATATATAGAAACTGGGATTGTGAATATTTGATAGCATGACCTGTAAGCTAATACATGGTTTACTCATAACTATCATGACTGATACTAAAACTGTTAACATGGACGACTGTATCTGATAGTCCTGTATATACTAAAATCTGAAGAATGCCCTGAGTTCTTTTATTGAGACTGATACTAAAATCGTGAGAAGTAGTGTTTAACCGACATGCCCCATGTATGCCGTTATGGATAAGCTGGGGTCCAATCTCTGCCCCAACTGGAGGGGTGTCAATACCATGCCATGGGTCAGGAAAACCTGTGAGTAACCCTTATCTGGCAGGTATCCAATGAGAATGGTGGGAACCCTAAACTGATGGGTTAAGCCACCTCATCAACCCTAATATAATGGGTTAAGATGTCTCAACCTACGCTGGCTACGTAGTTCTGGAACACAAGGGTGACTACTAAGAATCACACCCTGAACTGGTGGGTGAGTTCCCATCCTTGGGTTCACTCAGTGCTAACCTCTACTCCCATCTGGAGTGACAGGACATGAATAACTGACTGTACATGACTTAATCTTACTGGCTTTTATTGACTGGTGGAATGTTACTGATATCTGACGACTGACTAAGATCATAAGGTTTTCCTGAGTCATATGACTGACTGAAGTCTATGAAATCATAGATTGAGTTCGGATATCATGAAACATGAGATGGATCTAGGCACACAACTATAGTTTTCGGGTACAAGTACCCCAGGAATCGATGGAAGGAAATTGACACACAAGACTGACTTGATCATAAGAGTAGAGTCCATAATTTATAATATCATAAGTAGAGATCTCATACTAAGCATGGTTATCGACAATGTATTGCATGGAAAAGATTTCATATCACATAGAAGTACTTGCACAATCTTAATATCATGTTCATTGCATAATCATATTGGCAACACATACCACTAGCATGGAAGTTCACCTAGATTGCATGGTTATCATACATCTTGTTCATAAGTAGGATTTGCAAGTAAACATAGCATAATCTCATAAGAATAGTTCATGTGTATCCCAACAACATTTACAAGGCACATTATCAACATAGAAGTCAGTGGAACGTAAGGGCATATCATGAATCCTTTATTTAGTCACAATTTAGCTATATTGCATGATTTCTAGTTTCTTAGGCATTTTATCAAACACCTTACATGCAGATCTTAAGCATAGGTGAAATCATCAAATTCTACATCATGAACAACCAAATTTACATGTTTCTAACTCATATGATATCATGAAATTTAAAAAAAATATAAAGATTCCATCTTGGGAATCACCCAATATCAACAACATGATCATCAACACCCAAAAATATAGAAATCATACTTTATAATGAAAAAGAGGGTTTTTGATCTTTATGGATGAAAGGGATCCATAAATCAACTCACACATACTTTAGAAAGAAGATTCTTGATGATTGACGGAGGAATTTCCTTGAAATCGGATCTTCAAGCTTAGTTACGCAACCCTAGTTGTTTTTTTTCTCTTTTAGTGCTCTTGGATGATGAGCTTTGAGATGATAATAGGGTTGTAATATTTTTAGCAGCTATATATTTCGTAGGATTAAGTTCAGGGACGTGCAAGGAGTGTTAAAAGACTTAATTACCCTTAAAATAACTCAAAACAGAGTGTTTTTGGCACCTGGAACTGACTTAGGCGGCGCCCAAGTGATTTCTTATGCTAGGTTGGGCGGCGCCTAACCAATCGCCTATGCTTACTATCTCTCACAAAAATAGGCATAACTTTTTCCACGGGTATTGAATTAAGGAGAAATTGGTATCGTTGGAAACCTAATTCGATTCTCTACAATTTGGTGTGTCTAAATCAGCCAAAATACCACATTAACATCGAGTTATACTCATTCAAAGATGACCCTTGCAAAATCGAGCACTAAAACTTGATGGATTCAAAAACTCTTAGCTTGTATTACCTTAAGTGACTCATATGAACATGCTTAATGCATCATAAGCTATCCTATCACTAGGATATTCATTGTAAGTCATGTACTCAAGTATGAATCACAGGATAGAAGATTTATTATGTAGGAATACTTATTCACTTCTTAGCTTAGAAACATGCGGGGTATTAGAAAACCCTTCCAGAAAAATTTATTGGGATAAAATTGAGGTTGAGGAATAAAGAGCGCAACAGGTATCTTAACCTGATGCAAACAACATTTCATTTCTGAAAGACGCTGCACCTCAATCTCATATGTCAGCTTTCAAATGATGATATTGATATTGTTTTTGTGATCAAATAACATTCATGAAGATGTTGCATTCTAGAACTCATTCAGATATATCATTTTCTTGTTTCTTGAATATGTTAAGCTTTTGAACTCTGCAAAATATAATCTTTACAATCACTTTATTTGTGACCTCATCGTCCCAAGCCACTTGCACATTAAACTTATTTGTAGCAATAGCCAAGTGTGGATACTTTAATTTACATGATATTAAAAGTGACCGTAGATCAAGAGTCCTTTGGCATTTGCATAACTAACAATCCTTTGATAATATTTTTTTAGAAATAATAAATCAGGAAATTACATGCCATAGACTCAAATATGGGCGGATTTAAATATTTGACCCCAAAAAGAAATGTCTTTAAAGAATAACCTCCCTTACTTTTTAGTATAGTAAAAGTACCATTTTTCTCCTCTGCACCTCAAATATATTTTTAAACATTCCATACTCATTTGTCTCTCAATTTTTTTTTATTATTTTCACTTTTTTTTAAATTTTTTCCTTTAAATTTATTATTCTATTTTTTTTTTTTATTATTTTCACTTTTTATTTTTTCTAGAATTTTATTTTCATGTTTTAATTTATTTGTCTCAGCCTTTATTTTTTTCTTTTTTCTCAACCATTATCTTTTCTTCATTTTTTTTCCTTTTTTTAAATTTATTTATCTTTAACCTTTATTTTGGGTTTTTACTATTTCTCTTTTTTTTCCAGATTTTTCTCAAATACTCTTTCTTATTGTTCATCTTCTTTTCCTTATTTTTTTCAAATACTCTTTCTCTTGCTCCTCTTTCTCTTTATCGGACTTCTCTCAAATCTTCAAACTTGATAAGCAAAAAAAAAAATGGATGTTGCTTCTGATGAAGAAATAGAGCATCTCTTAGTGGATGTTGCTTCCAATTCTTCAGGACTTTTGCCTTCAAACTTAATTGACATCATTGTTGATATAAGTTTCTATTAAATTCACTTTATCATTTGCATGTATTTTATATCAATGTCTGTTAGTATACAAAAAAAATTGCAACTTCACTTTTTATATATTTTACCAATGAAGAATTCTCTGTCAGTCTATCTACCTTTAAATATGTTTATTATGAGATAATTCCTACCTCTAGGGCAAGAATTATAGAGGATCTATCAAATCATTATAGAAAAAAGTAGTGTCGACTCTTATCTATAGGGGCTAGTTGTTTCTTTATGGGATAAGTCTTGCCTCTAGGGCAAGAGTTATTGAGCATATATTTAATTAATAAATAATGTGGCAGGACCAATTATTTCCCATGAGGCATTTCTTGTTTCTATGGGGGCTCAGTCTTTGTGTCTATTTAAAGATTTATAGATCATCTACTAACTTAGCAATATTATGTACAAGTGATGAATGTTAAAGTCAAATATGCCAATAATTGTTTTTTTCTGTTAAGTTTGTTTAACACTTTAATGAAACCACTTTGTTCTAATTTTTTTAAACTGAAATGACTTGAGAATTAGCTTTAAATAAAGTACGTTTAGGATTATTTTTCAAAGTGTCTACGTTAGGCCAGTGACAGCTTGTTTGCCAATTTTGTGCATGTTTTTATGTGTGTCCCAGATACTGTCCTGACAAAGGTATTAGTGTGTTTATTTATTTTGTTATTTTTTATTTTGGTCATAAATTATCTCTATAAGATTCTAGATTGGCTATTTGTACTTTTGGTTGTTTTCTCCGGCCAATATGCTTATAAGCCTCCAGTTTTATGTTCTTTACATTGTCAATGAGCTAACTTGTTGGATTGGTTCCAGTTATTAATAATTTACATATAATAAGAACTTAATAGTAGGCTATCGATTTGCCACTTTATGATTATTGCTTAGCTTTTAGGAGAGAGATGGCTTTATGTATAGCTTCTCCAGCTTACCCTTAAGAACTCAACTTTGTCTCCAGCGTTTGCTGAAGTTGCTAAACCCAAGTGATGGGTTGAACTTGCATACACCTTGACTAATATTCCATATCTATAGGGTACCTTCCAATAACAAGTACTGGGTAACTCTATCCACCAAGGCTAGAATAGATAGAAAAAATCACCTAGTATTTTTATCTTTACTGGATTTCGGACATGAGACCTCGTGGTTCTCAAACACTTTATTGGCCACTTGACCACAGTCCCACACCCTTACTCTTGGGTGAAACAAGGAAATTCTTACTCTTGTAAATATTATTTTTTCTATATGTGTGTTTGAATAACCCAAAGGAGTGTGTTTAGTTTGGTTTACAAACTTAAATCAAGAGAATGTATAGCTTGAGAAGGATAAAAATAGAACATTTAGTTGTTCACCCTGTTATCGTCAAAATCTTTTCACAAGGAAATTTTATGGTTTTATTGAGTGTATTAAACATGTTTTTTTGTTTTGGTTTAATTTATGTTCAGATGTTGATTAGTTGAACTATGATGAATTGCTTCTAGGAATGACACCATGTTAAGGCTTCATTTATATTGCGTAAGCGTGCAGAACTAGAAAAGTGAATAAAAAAGTTAGGACCTCCTTTTAGTAGAAGAATTTGATTTTGTTCATTTGTGTGTGAAGAAAAGCGATTAGAGAAAGGAACACCATAAATTGTTTCTTGTACTTATCTACAACTTTGTAGGACCTGTAATGAGAAACAAAAGTGGAATCAATGGAAGCTTATTGAGTTAAGGTCTTCATTTTCAAAAAGAGTGAGAAGATCATGTAATTGGGCAAACTATTTGTATTGAATGTACATATTTATGATTGTTAGTTCTTTTCTCTGCCATTGTTCTTATAAGCCATCAGATTTATGTTCTTTACATTGTCAATGTGCTAAATAGTTAGATTGGTTCCAGTTATTACTTAATTTACATACATATAATAAGCACTTAATAGTAGACTATTGATTTTCCACTTTGTGATTACTTTCAATGGCTCAACTTTTTCTCCAGTGCTTGCTGAAGTAGGTAGGAAAGTTGGGCACTTAATAATGGCTCATAGACTTATTTCTAGTCTTGCCTCTAGGGCAAGAGTTATAGATCATATGCCAAATTAGTAGTGTCAACTCTTGCCCATAGGGCACAGCTTGTTCCTTTATGATCTAAAAGTCTTGCTACTTGAGAAAGAGTTATAGATCATTTACTAAATCAATAAAGACTATGCTAGAGTCAAATCTTACTTATGGGGCATAACTTTTATCTGGGTAGACTTTGTGTCAATCTTTTTTTCTTTAATATTAAATATATCTTTATATTTTGCGGTTCAAATCATAATTCAATGTTGAGTTTCTAACTTAATTTAGTAATCTTTCTTTTTCTTTTGCAATTTTCATGCAGAGAGTGAAATATTCTATTAAAACTTATCTTGATACTTCTTTAGATGGGATTATGAGCTGTATTATGGTAAATTTCACATTAGATTTATTACTCATTAGAAACAACATCATTATATCAATAGTTGTGTTGATTGTGTTGTTGACATTATAATTTTTTTTGATATAGTCTCTAGAATCCAAGTGTGATTCTATTATGGAGCTTATTCGGGGAATACATAAATCATGTGATGGATGAGTGTTTTGCAAAATTTTTGACTTTTGAGAGTCGCCACTTAATTTTTTAAAAGGAATTAAGAAAACCTTTCTACCATACTTCAAACGATCTAAAATTGAAAAATCATTTAAGTTTTGAAGATTCTGAGTAAGCTGTTCATATTAACATTTTAGGAAGGTTTTAGGCACCTAAAACGTGCAAGGTTTTAGGCATCTAAAATGTTCGCAAACTTGCGGTTATCCGGAACGCTTGAAAATATCTTTTGACTAACTTCAGAAAGATTGATTATCGAAAAGTGATTGAATTTAGGAAAAAGCTTGTGTAAAATAGACTTGGACGACTTAGTAGGGATTTTAACTAAGTCTAAACAAACTAATAACAGAGCATGTAAAAAGGGAAGTGGAGAAAATAAAAGATCAATAGACCCTATCCTAATCTAATTGGGCTTTTGGCCCACTTGCACCTGTCCTAATCTAAATGTTGCACCTTGGACTGTAACCTGTCCTAAAGCTATTTTTTCAGGCTCGTTGGCTCAAAATCTGCTCCACCTTATTAAATTTACAACTTTGGTTTCGAGGCCCAAATGAATAAGCACTGAAATAAATAAGGACAATAATACAAATGAATAAATGAAGAAACGAGACTTTCAAGTCACTTTACCACTTCAAGGAAACTTTAACCCATTCTTCTTCTTTCGATTTTTTATAGCCATGAGCTATGAAATCGATTTTGGACTCTTTTTGGGATTGACTCGAGAAAGTAGGCCATGTTGAACCATTATGAAATGCATGGAGAAAATGTCCATTTGGACTCCATGGTGGGTTTATACAAAGAAAAAGATGAAGGAATTAATAAATGTTCTAAAAGAGAGCGATAAAAACATTAAAGTAACCTAAGAAAAACATAGAACAAGCTCATGCGTAGAATCAAACAAAAATAGCATTGTATCCATATGATTGAAAAGGATAATCAATGCGATTTCCAACAACATTTTCTCTATGATTAATTGAGCACTATATTCTAAGGTGTATAGACAACTTTTAACAAAGGGAATTATGTCATCATGATTTTTCGATAAGGTTAGCAAATTAATTATGCTAAACTTTAACACAGAAACCAAACAAATGAATTCATTGATTCAAGATAACTTTTTGATCAGCATACCATCAAGAAGCCATATCATTAAAGAATTATAGATAGTTTTACTACAAGCTTCGATAGGTTAAACTCAAAACCCAAGCTTTCAAGAGAACAAGATTTTCTTGCCAACTATTAAGCCTATTAATAAAAAATTAACAATTTTTAACTAATGAAAAGTTAAAATATGAAACCTATGAACATGTTCCTAAAAAATACAACCCAAAACGTCAAGCTCATACCAAATTCCAAAAGAGGGAAAAAAGGAATAAAAGAAAAACCCAATAGCAATCCATGCAGTACTTCATAATAAACAAACACCAATAGGTACACCTTAGAAAACAAAACTGACAGACTTATACATGTCAAACATTCTAAAAATAGTAGCACACAAAAAAGAATCTAGCTAGTTTAATATATTAAATTGATTAGAAACTATAATATTAAAACAAATATATTTAGACAATCAGGTGATCTTTTAGAGTAACTTCTATTCAAATAAATTAGTATTAACCTTTGGTAATGAGAAAAATAAAAACTATAGCCTATTAAATAACCTACTCAAATCCCGAATATGCGAAACTAAGCATCAAAAGAAAGAAAATGATCGCATATATTCAGACACAACCAACGTACACAATTAATTTCCAACCAATAGGGAAAACATGAATTAGAGGATTCCAATTTATAAGAAAGAAACTTACAGTCATTCATTAAAGGCAACCATTTTATTGAATTAAACGAACTTAGGGGAAGCTTATTCAAAAAACAAAGCTTGATCTCAAGTAAATACTGGTTATGAAACAAACAAAGGAATCTAGTCAAATAACTAAAGCTGCTCATAACATCATCAATAATTTCTTGGGACAAAAATAGGAGATTGAGGCACTTTCTTTTATTCTTCAGTCTTTATTTAAAGGAAGAGCTAAGAAAATACTTCATCCCCTCTTTTACGAGTTATAATTAGTATCATACGTCAAGACAATCCTTGGGGAATCATTAGTTTAGAAAAGAAATGTTCAAATCACAATATCATGCAATGATCATATTCAAAACACCAAAAAGAATTCCACCTACAGACCACTCAAAATAAGTATAATGACCAGCCATATTCTCTTGATATCGTACACTAAACGATGAACTTAAACCATAAAAAATAATACTCCAACTTAGAATGACATATCGATAACCAAAATAAGAGGGAAATAAATTGGAAACATGAACTACAACCTATGGAAACAAGCATTTGAGATAAAAAATACTAATAGAAGAGAAAAGACAAGAACTTGCCAGAGGTGCTAAACTAAAGAAACCAGCTTTAGGGTTCAATCAACTAAACTGGAAGCCAAGATAGTGAACTAGACAAGAAAACCGCAGATCTCGATGACATATATGTACCCATTAATTCATTCTGTAAAGTTACTGCTACTTAATACCGATGATCTCTAAACTAGTTTATAATTGCAGCCAATTGACACCATTAACACGCGACAATGAAATCGTTCAAAAATTAAACTAAAGATTATAATACAATCGTCGTTTGTAAGAAAACAACACATAAAAAACTACTCCTATGGCTTTCATAGCTATATACAGCTACTCACAGCAAGCAGGCAATATCATAAATATTATAAAAAAGGAGATGAAGCAGAATTAAAGAAAACGATAATAGAAGTTAAAAATGAAAAGGTTGTTACCTCCTTCGGAGTAGCAAAATGGGTTCAAAAACTTCATCAAAATCAGCCACCACTGAAAAACGTCATCGTCAACTCGAAATCTTTGATTTTGCCAATGAATTTCATGAAACAAAAATTTTTACTAAAAAATGCATTGTATTTTTGTTCAAAGGGCTTTTTCACCTTTCAAGACTTGGAGTCTTTATCTTAAAAAAAGAGACTTATATAGAAGTATTTTGGGGTTGAGAATCTGGTTCAATCGATGTGGGACAATGAATTTCAGGGGCATTTTGGGGATATTAAAAAGGTGAAATTCGAATTTAACTTCAGGACAGAAATTTTCCAGCTTAAAACTTGTACTATTTTGGATTGTTCTTGAGGAATTTGAAGTGGTTGGACCAATAAAAATTGGGAAAAAATGAATTAGGACCAAGGACCAAGGACCAATGAAAACCTAACAAATACGTACAAATTGTATGAATTTGGCCATTGGAGCAGCCACCTCAACATTGTTAATTTACTGGGTTCAGGGTCGGACTAGATTTTGAGTTGGAATCATTGTTGCTGGACATTGTTGTGTCATTATGCTGCTACTATTGTTAATCAAAACAGACAAGAAATTTATGATGGGCCGGGTCAGGTAGTTGTTTCTTTGCTGGACCATTAGGACGAATTTACCTTTGTTTTAATTATTTGGGACAGTGAGTTATGATTTGCAATTATTGGATTATTGTCGTTGGAGCTATTTTATCATGGGGGATTGTTTTGGGATTTGGGGGTTATTTAAAACATAACCCCTAATTAAGATTTAAGATTTAGCCAATTTAATTGATATTTTGATTAAATTAAAAAAATAAATTGGTCAATTGCATTGCAATTGTGGCGAATTTGATTTCAATTATGGTCAAATTTAATGTATTAACTAAATTGAATCAAAATTCGATACGATTTAATACCTCATTTAATCTCAAACTTCTTGATTTAATAAAATCAAACACATATTTCTCCAAATAAATTATTTTAAGAACAAATCATATTCAAATTAAGATTTCAACCATTTAAATTTATTTTCAAGATAGGCTTTGATTAAAATACGATCTTCCATAAAATAAATGTTTAACTAACCAAATTATATAATCTCCAATAACTGAACACGATAATAAATAATCGCTACTTAAAATGATATTACATACAAAAAATAATTTGAAATTTTTTTATTCTGATGAAATAAATATTTCGATTTTATTAAAACCTAAAGAAACTCAGGATAAAATTTAGTCTTGAACGGCAAAAATTAGGTGTCAACAACTATCCCTCCCTTTGGGTAGGGCGGATATAAGTAACCCTGGGCAAAGGGAGGTTGGCGTTCTTAATTTTTGTCTTACCATAAATTTGATTATGAAAGAGGTTGGATTTCGCACGGGACCTTAGTATCAGATTTCCTACATATCTCAGGTTACATGAGAATTCAAGCCACTTGTAGTTCATAAATCTTGATTTAAAGCACGATTTTCAAAAAATTCAGAAGCTATTTTGGTTTTTTGAGTTTTTGATAAAACCAAAAAGCCGTAGAATAAGGGGATTTGGGGAGAGGTTAGAATTCAGTCAAGTCTTCTGCATAGAGCCCAATCTACATATCCCCGAGAATCAGGGATTCAGACTACTTGTAGTTTAACTCAATCGGTAGAAAAGATGGTCTTTTATTTCAGACGATCTTTGGCTCTGGATGAGTGACGATTTGATCGAGTTATGAAAAAAAAAGCTTGTAACCTCTTAACCATGAATGTGGAGCTCTTCACATCTATATGTAAGAACCTACCTAGACATAATTTCAAAAACTCTAGGTGCCCTATCACTCGAATTTGAAAGAAAGAGAGGTTTACCCTCAATACGAGCTTAGAAATATCTCAAAGGTAAAGATGAAACCAGAATATCCCAAAATTCCCGCATTCCTTCTGATAGGGGTGTGGTTTGATGGTGGTGAAGATCATTCTTTAGCTCGCATCCAAAGAGTTTGACGTTTCTCTTTGGAATATGTCCCGTTTTACTGCTAAAAAAGAGTTCTACGTTGTGCTGCATCCTATATGGAGTCATCCGCACCTGTGGTTTTGATTTGAGATTTTCATCCTCTTGGATTCTCTCGGAAATGTCTGAAACAAAAATTGTTAGTTCTAAACATAATTCATGAAAGAGGTATATAGGCTTTACCATATCTCCACATGAGTTGTCGCCTGAAAAGCAAAGTCATTCTTTCATGTACCTGTTTGGAAGGAAATAACTTGCAATAATAGATACAACAATCATCTTGGTTATTGGATAATAAGCTCATTTCTCATTTGAATATTTCTTTAAAGTGGGGTGGCCCTCTTGGTCAACGACGACACTTTATGCAGAACGGTCCCTGGAACCATGTAATCTTGTGATGAGGTGGAAAACTCTTTGTTCACCTATAATTCTCATCGTATGTGGCATGATAACATCTCCAGTTATTTCCAATGATTCTTTGCATATGATCTTGGGTAAGTTTTACGCATATTTTATTTCGATACGACTTATGGATTTCCCTTGAATTAACAATCTTTGAATAATCTTGCACATTATTTGATATTGGATACGAGGAGACTTACAGATATCCTTTGAATTGCTAGGCCTTAGGTAATCCTGCATATTATCCGACCTTGGATAAGAGATAGCTTATAGATATCTCTCTAATCGCTAGTTCTTAGATATTCCTGCACATCATCCGACCTTGGATACAATATGACTTATAGATCTCTCTCAAAATAGTAGACTTCGGGTAATCCTGCACATAATCAATCTTGGATATGATGTGACTTATAGAAAACCCTTGGAATTAGTAATTTGATGATCTCATAACAACTTATGGATAACCTTCAAACTTTCAATTTTTGGGTAACCTTGCACACTATCTGGTAAGGATGTTGTTGCGGCTTAAGAATGGCTATGGACTATAAAATCATAGGTAATCTTGTACACTATCCTATTTCAAATAATATGACTTATAGATGACCCTAGTATTGTCAATTACTAGGAAGTCTTAAATATCGTTCCCTTTCAGCTAGCAACTTAAAGACGTCCCTTTTAATTATATGCTTTTTATGCATTCAGATACTGCTTTATAAAATGATGATATGTTCTCGACGTCAGCATATGCTATCTCATGTGTTACTAGATATCAGATGTTGAAGATATTCTCGATGCCAACATATGCCATCTCGCATGTCAATAGATATTAGATACTGATGATATCCTCAACACCAACGTTTGTGTCTCGCGTGTCAACAGATATTAGATGCCGATGATAGCCTCGAAGCCAACATTTATGTCTCGCATGTCAACTGATATTAGATATTGATGATATCTTCGATGCTAGAATTTGTGTCTCACATGTCAATAGATATTATATACTGATGATATCCTCGATACCAGCATTTGTGTTTCACATGTCAAAAGATATTAGATACTGATGATATCCTTGACACCAGCGTTTGTGTCTCATGTGTCAATAGATATTATATGATGATAATATCCTTGATTCCAACGTTTGTGTCTCACGTGTCAATGGATATTAGATGTTGATAATATCCCCAACGCCAGCGTTTGTGTCTCACATGTCAACAAATATTAAATGCTGATGATATCCTCAATGCCAGCATATTCTATCTCACATATCAACAGATATTAAATATAATGGCCCTCTCGACAATGAAATGTTATGAGAAGACCCTCTTGGCAATGGCATTAAATGACCCTCTCAGTGATTATATGAAATGTCCCTCTTGGTAATGATATGAAATGACCCTCTTGGCAATGACATGAAAGGGTCCTCTTGACATTGATATAAAATAGACCTCCTGGCAATGGCATAAAATGGCCCTCTTGGCAATGATATGAAATGGCCTCTTGGCAGTGGCATGAAATAGCCTTCTCGGCAATGATATGAAATGGTTCTTACGACAATGACATAAAATAGCCCTCTTAGAAATGATATGAAATGGACCTCTCGGTAGTGGAATGAAATGGCCCTTTGTAATGCCTCGAAATCTAATTCCTAGGACGCCACACGGTGCTTTGAACTACAAGTAGACCTAAGCTAACCCTGGCTGCCTTCTACTAAATTTGAATCTCAAAATAAGGGAAACATGAATATAAAATTGTAATATATACAAAAAGGTATCTGAATTATCTGAGTATAACTGAAAATACTAATCACATCAATCTCGTAAAGAAAATACTGAAAATTGAATGCCACAACTAAAATCTAAAACTGAATCTAGTAGTCTCATAAGCCTCTACTGACTGAATCTAGAGAGTCACTGGGACAGGCTCTAGCCTACTCAAACTGTCTGAAATGAATATTGAATCATCTACTAATAAACTACAAATCTGAATAGCTAAGTACCAAAACTATGAGGACTCACCAACTGCAGAGATATAGATGAGATGCTTGGAAATCACTCATGCTGCTAAGACTGAGCACCTGAACCTACATTATGAGACAATATAGCACATAAACGTATATGAAAATTGGTACTTTGAGGATGTACTGAGCATATAGGGGTGAATACAATAAGTAAGCAATATTATCACAGTTTATAAAATTCTGCATGCTAAAGGTAAATGACTCAAAAAAGCTGGAGTAATCTGAAAACTGAAGATCATAAATCATGAACAATAAATCATATAGTATAAATCTTATGAGCCATTACACGTAGTTCTAAAAGTTGTCTTCTATTCTCATTCTTAAATCACACAGGCTAAGTGAAATTTTTAAGTCTGTATCTGAAGACTTATGTAAAGCAATATTTTAAACTTAAGAACTTTAAAGCTATGTAGAAAATACTTTATATTAAGGGTTTAGAAATCTGAAAACTTATTCTGTATGGGAGATTCTTCTAACTAACATAAACCATGTGAGCATTCATGGAGTCCAATTTTCTGGTCCCTCTAAGCAGGAATCCTCACATTGGGGAGAGGATTCATACTCTTGCCAGGGAGTATAACCTATCTAAGTGATCACATATCTATCATCCACATAGAAGTGGTAACAATCTAAATCCTACGTTGGCACATAGTTCTGGGGTATAAAACCGTACTAACGTACCTATCTCAGTGATAAATACTACTCCCATTAAATCTGTGTGCTCATTCAGATGGAAATCCACTTCAAAAATAGTATAATGGTTTATAATGAAAACCAACTGTTTATTTGTAAAGCTAAATCTGTAATCTGAATCTGTAAAGTGGATTTCTTATCTAATATGAGACCAAAAGGTCAAATCTTTATCAGTAATCTAAGAAAATTCTAGTCATAAGGTTTCATAGCGTAACAAATCTTGAAATAACAATCTTAAATTAGGGCTTAATGACCCATGTTTCAAATACATGTGAAAACATCACAATATTCATGCTTGGTAATATAAACATTTATAAATCAACTTAAAATATGGAAATTCCTACAATATGCATGAAAAATATGAACATCAACATGCAACTCAACTCTTAAATCACTTAAAAACTCATAATATTATAAATAGCAATATAGGGTATAACCCTAGCTTCAATTTCACGAGGAATCACATAAAATTCAGTAAATTTATACTTAAAATAAGTTTTGGGCACAAAGATGAAAGGATTATCCTTATTGAAAAACCCCACATACCTTAATCGATGATCTTAGATGAAAAGCTTGAATCTTGGACTCCTATTGTGTCTTTGTAGATGATTTCTTAGAGTTCTTGAATTGGGAATTCTTAATCTTGGATTGCTTTGGAGAATTAAGGGAGGAATTGAATTTCTTGGTTAGTAAGCTTTGATGATCTAGGGTTTTGTTTAAGTGTATTTTGGTGAAAAGTGGGTATAATATGCTTAGGATGGGTTAAATGATCTGTTCTTCATGACATGGGGCTAGAGAAAAGACCAAAGAGCCCATTTTAAAATTTTACTTAGACTGGGAAAATTTTCAAAATTGGCCTACGACACGATGCGCCGTTTTCATGGTGACCTACTAGTAACTGCCAGCTGGGACCTAGAAAATCACTCTGATGCAGAGCTATTGTGGTACTCTTTTGAATTTCCATTTTGGCCACCTCCGTGATGCGCCATTATCGTGGAGGCTCACCGGAAAGTGACAATTGTGAAATGAGACATCACAACGATGCAGTGGAATCGTGGAGTCTTACTAGAAATTGACAATTGAGATATTAGACCTCTCCACGATATGGTACGATACCAGGGTATTACTAAAATTTTAAAATCGTCTCTTAAATTTACTTCGCGATGCGTTAGTGACCGAAATAATGGTATTTTACGATTGGAACTTAAAATAGCCATAACTTCTTACTCGGTTATCGGATTTAGGCGAATCTTATATCATTGGAAAGCTAATTCAATTTTCTACACATTGGAGGGTCTAAATCTGAAAAATTCTATATGTATGAAAAGTCATTCTCTCTCTCTTGAATCCAACACTTGACATTCTCAACACTAAATTGAACTAGGAAAAGTACGGGGTGTTATAATATCTCCCCTTTAGAAACATTCATCCATGAATGTGGTTCGTTAGACTAAGAATACTGAGGAATATAAGGATATATGATAGCATGCATAACTGAAATACATTAGAAAACTGAATCTAAATCTTTATAAGCTTCCGAGCTAATTCTGTAAGTGCATGAACTTACATGAGGACAACTATATAACTGACTCTATGATTATAAAAGAACTGAATAATGGAAGAGTATTACCTTTGACTGAATCTAAAATTTTCAAGGAGAGGTAAGGGTCCTTGGCTCGCATATCTGCTTCCGCTTACCAAGTGGCATCCTCAATAGACTAATTTCGCCAAAGAACTTTGGCTAAGGGAACTTCTTTGTTCCATAGTCTACGAATCTGATGATCTCAAATCTCAACTGGAATCTTTTCGTATGAAAGGATGTTTTGAATATCTAAGCTTTCTAAAGGAAGTACAATAGTGGATCTGCTGATGCACTTCTTAAGCATAGAGACGTGGAATACAGGATGAACAACTGACAAGTCTGCGGGCAACTCAAGCTCATAAGCTACTTTCCCAACACAACTCAAAATTCTATAAGGGCCAACATACCGAGGACTAAGCTTCTGTTTTTTTCTAAATCTCTTCACCCTTTCATGGGTGAAATCTTTATAAACACTAAATCACCAACCTCAAACTCGAGGTCTTTTCTTCTCACATGTGCATATGATTTCTAAAGAATCTGGGCTATTTTTATTCTTTCTCTAATCAAATTAACCTTCTCCATAGCATCAAACAATGTGTCAGGACCAAGAAAAGTGTCCTCACCCACTTAAAACCAACCTATGGGTGATCTACATCTCATTCCATAAAGAGACTTAAAAGGGGTCATTTGTATGCTAAAATGGTAACTGTTATATAAGAGAACTCAATCAATGGCAAATTCTCATCCCAAATACCTTTGAAATCAAGAATACATGCCCTCAATAGATCTTATAGATTTTGGATTGTCCTCTCTGCTTGACCATCTATCTGAGGGTGGAACGCTAAACTAAGATGGACTTGGGTACCAAGACCCTTCTGAAAGGCTCTACAAAATTAGGAAGTGAACTGAGTACCCCTATCTGAAATGATAGACAAGGGAACTCCATACAGTTTGACTAAGTCTTTGATGTACAACTTAGCATAATCTTCAGTTGTGTAAGATGTGTGAACTGGCAAGAATTGCACTGACTTAGTCAATCTTTCTATAACAACCCAAATCGAATCATGCTGATGACACGAATGGGGTAAACTAGTCACAAAATCCATATTTAACTCTTCCCACTTTCAAGTAGGGATACCGAACTCTTTCAACAAACCATCAGGTCCTTGGTGCTCTACCTTAACCTATTGACAAGTTGCACACTTGGCTACGAACTCTGCTATATCTCTCTTCATACCACTACACTAATAGATTTCCCACAAGTCGCGGTACATCTTGGTGGCTCTTGGATGAATAGAATAACGCGCACCATGCATCCACCATAATTTGCTGTCTGAAATCATCAACACATGGAACACATAATCTTTTCTGGTATATCAACACGCGATCTCCACCTTAGGAGAAAACCTCTACCTTTTGGTCTTTAACTGACTCCTTCAATTTGACCAAACTAGAATCCATATCTTGCTTCTTATTCACTTCTGAAACTAAGGAAGATTCGGAACTACTCTGAACCCAAATATTCTCTTAAGTTGAATCAACCACCTAACACCTAATCTAGCCAAACGATGAACTTCTCGAACTAACTCTTGCTTATCTTTCTCTACATGAGCAACACTACCTATAGATAATCTATTAAGGGCGTGTGCCACTATATTGGCCTTTTCCAGATGATACAACACACTCATATCATAATTTTTCAACAATTATAACCACCTTCTCTGACGTAGATTCAACTCTCTCTGGGTAAACACATACTTCAATCTTTTATGATCCGTGAACACATCAATATGCACACCATACAAATAATATCTCCAAATTTTTAAAGCAAACACAACAGCAGCTAATTCAAGATCATGAGTTAGGTAGTTCCTTTTATGAGGCTTAAGATGTCTAGAGGCATAGGCTATGACTTTACCTCTCTGCATCAGAACACAACCCAAACCAACTCTAGAGTTATCACAATACACCACAAAACTATATATACAACTAGATAAAGCTAACACTGTGGCTAAAGTGAGTCGAGTCTTCAACTACTGAAAACTCTTCTCGCAGGAATCTGACCATAGGAACTTAACTTTATTTTGAGTCAATCTAGACATAGGAGACACAATAGATGAGAAAACCTTAAGAAAACGTCAGTAATAGCTAGATAAACCTATAGAACTCCTAATGTTTGACAGAGAGATAGGTCTAGGATAATTTCTTATGGCTTTCGTCTTTTCGAGATCAACTCTAATACCCTCACTAGAAATGATATGAGCAAGGAAAGCTACTGACCTTTGCCAAAATTTGTAGTTGCTAAATGCAGAACAAATGGTGATCTGTAAGAGTTTGTAACATAATTTTATGATGGTCTGCATGATCATCCTTACTTTGAGAGTAGACGAGTATATCATCGATAAAGACTATGACAAACATGTCCAAATACTGTTTGAACACTCTGTTCATCAAGTCCATAAAAGCTGCTAGGGTATTGGTTTGCCCAAAAGACATGACTTGAAAGTCAAAATGACCATAATAGGTTCTGAAAGCTGTGTTTGGGATATCACATTCCCTTACCTTAAGTTGAAAATAGCCGGGTCTAAGATCTATCTTTGAGAAATAAATTGCACCTTGGAGTTGATCAAATAGGTTATCAATTCTAGATAGCGGGTATTTGTTATTGACTGCGACCTTATTTAGATGACGATAGTCAATGCATATTCACAAACAACCATCTTTCTTTTGCAAAAATAGGATGAGAGTGCCCCATGGAGAAATGCTAGGCCTTATGAAACCTTTATCTAAAAGTTCTTTGAGTTACTCCTTCATCTTCTTAAGCTCTATAAAAGACATATTATATGGAGGGATAGAAATAGGTTGAGTATCTGTGAGAAGGTCAATACCAAATTCTATTTCCCTGTCGGGAGGTACCTCTGGTAAATCTTTAGGAAAGACATCAGGAAACTCATTAACTAAACTGACTGCCTAAACTGTTGGAGTCTTAGACTTAGGATCTTTGACTCAAACTAGATGGTAAATGCAACCTTTGGATATCAAATTTTTGGCCTTAAGATAAGATATGAAATGACTCTTAGGAGACACTAAATTTCCTGATCACTCAAATACTGGCTCATCTGGGAACTGAAACTTCACCACTTGGGTGCGACAATCTATGGTTTCATAACAAGAATGGAGCCAATCCATACCAATAGTAAGATCAAAATAAACTATATCTAACTCTATTAAGTCTGCTAACATGACATTATGAAGGACAGTGATAGGACACTTTCTATAAATCTGCTTGGCCATAACTGACTTACCTACTGGGGTAGAAACCAAGTAAGGCTCAGGTATTTTTTTAGAACTTATCTCAAAATTTATTACAAATAACGGGGTTACATAAGAGAAATTCAACGCAGGGTCTAGCAACACATAAATAGCATGATAAAAGACACAAAGCATACCGGTAATAACATCTGGTGAATCTTTCTTTTCCTGGCAAGATAGTAAAGTATAGAACCTATTCTAGTGCTGACCACCACCGGTACTAGATGATGCACCCTGAGGAGGGGCTGGGCAACCTAGAGGGGCTAGTGCACTAATAGCCTAAGTCTGAGGATGAACATCTCTATTTCCCTATCTAGCATACGGGAACTCTTTGATTCCGTGACCCATATGGCCATAACTATAACAACCTTTCTAACCCAACAATATTCACCCGTATAATTCTTACCAAACTTAGCACATGGAGGATGATTGGAATTTCCACTCATACTATTCTGAGATCTGGACATAGATGACCTACCCTACAGCTCATGTCTGTACCTAGGTGTGGGAGCACTAGCTGAAGATAGTGCAGGCATAGATGAATGATTCTAAAAGTACGAACAATTCCCTTCTTGAGATCTAGTCTGGCCATACTAAATTTTCCTTGTTCTATCCTTCTTATTTAATCTCTGTCTTTTCTTTAACTTCTCTATCTCAATCTTCTGAGCACGCATCACCAATCTAGCAAGATCCATGTCTCCAATGAGCATATCAGTCCTACACTCCTTAACTACCATCCCAGACATACCAGTGACAAACTTACTCATGCTTGACCTAGGGACAACCATCTGATTAGGGGCATACTTAGACAACTGGTTGAACTTGAGGCAATTCTCCTTCGCTATTATTGATCCTTGCCTCAGGTTCATGATCTCTTCTATCTTAGCTTTCCTTATCTCATGTGGGAAGAACTTGTCTAAGCACACATCCTAAAATATCTGTCAAGTTATGGGATTTGTATTCTTCCCTCTACTTTTCTTCCACATCACTACCCAATTATATGCAACATCCTTCAGCCAGTAGGATGCCAATTCTACATTTTCCTCTTTAGACACATGCATAATTTAGGTGATCTTCTTTATCTCATCTAGATAAAATTGTGGATTTTCACCTGCCTTTGACCCAAAGAATTCCGGTGGCTTCATTCTCATAAAATCTCATATTTTAGTTGCCACTAAGTCCTTATTTTGTTGAAGTGGGACTGAAGCTTGATGGTTGTCCTGAACATTAGCTGCCACAGCTTGGAGTAGCACCTGAAAGGCAGCCTAAAACCCTGCATCTAACATATTCTTATTCAAAGGATCTGTGGGCTGAGGTGACTGGTTATTATTCTTGCGTGCGTTAGCTCAATGAGGAGGAATTTTCTATCATGTGAAAGCATGAGTTAGAAGTAGATATAGATACTGAATAGACGATAGATCATGAAAGAAGATTTGATTTCCTAAAATTCTCCATAGCCTCTTGCTCATAGATGTGGGGTGCTTTACACCGATGATCAAGTCTTTATATAACACAACTTGTCTGGCTCCATAGGACTCTCTAAACCTTAGGCTCTGATACCAAGTTTGTAATGCCCCAAAATCTGATTCCTAAGATGCCACACGGTGCTTCGAACTATAATTAGTCCTGCACTAACCCTAGCAGCCTTTTACTAAATCTAAATAGTAAAATAGGAGAAACATAAATATAAAATCATAATAAATGCGGAAAACTATTGGAATTATCTGAGTTTATCTAAAAATACTAATCACATCAGTCTGATAAAGAGAATATTAAAAATCTAAGTGCTGCAATTAAAATCTAAAACTAAATCTAGTAGTTCGACAAGCTTCTACTGACAGAATCTAGAGAGTCACTGAGACAAGCCCTAGATGACTCAAACTGTCTGAAATGAATAATGAATCATCTACTAATAAACTGAAAATATAAATAGCTAAGTCCCTGAACTATGAGGACTCACGAGCTGTAGAGATGTAGATGAGATGCTTAAAAATCACTTGCGCTCCTGAGACTGAGCACTTGAACCTATATTATAAGACAATGTAGCACATAAGCATATATTTGGATCAGTACTTTGAGGATGTACTAAGCATATAGGGGTGAATGCAATGCGTAAGCAATATTATCACAGTTTATAAGATCATGCATGCTAAAGGTAAATGACTTACAAAGGTTGGAGTAACTAAAAACTGAAGATCACAAATCATGAAAAATAAAGCATATAGTATAAATCTTGTGAGTCATTACACTTAGTTTTGAAATCTGTATTCTATTCTTATTCTCAAATCATACAGGCTAAGTGAAATCTGTAAGTTTGTATCTAAAGCCTTATGTAAAGCAATATTTTAAACTAAAGAACTTTAAAGATGCAGAGAAAATACTTTATATTAAGGGTTTAGAAATCTAAAAACTTATTCTGCATAGTAGATTCTTCTAACCGACATAAACTATGTGAGCATTCATGGAGTCCAATGTTCTTATCCCCCTAAGGAGGAATCCTCATGTTGGGGAGAGGAGTCATACTCTTTCCAGAGAGTATAACCTATCTAAGTGATCACATATCTATCATCCATATATAAGTGGGAACAATCTAAATCCTACATTGGGACGTAGTTCTGGGGTATGAAACCGTAGTAACATACCCAACTCGGTGCTAAATATTACTCGTATTAAATCTGTATGCTCATTCTTAAGGAAATCCACTTCTAAAATAGTATAATGGTTTATAATAAAAACCAACTATATATCTGTAAATGTAAATCTGTAATCTAAATTTGTAAAGTGAATCTCTTATCTAATCTGAGACTAAAAGGTCAAATCTTTATTAATAATCTAAAAAAATTCTAGTCATAAAGTGCTTATAGAACAATAAATCTTGAAATAACAATCTTTAATTAGGGCCTTGTGACCCATGCTTCAAACTCATGTTAAAACATCACAATATTCATACTTGGTAATGTAAACATTTATAAATCAACTTAAAATCTGGAAATTCCTGCAATATACATGAAAATATGAAAATAAACATGCAACTCAACTCTTATATCACTTGAAATCTCATAATCTTATAAATAGCAATATTGGGCATAAACCCTAGCTTCAATTTCATGGGAAATCACATAAAATTCAGTAAATTTATACTTAAAATAAGTTTTGGGTACAAGGATGAAAGGATTATCCTTGTTGAAAAACTCCATATACCTTGATCGATGATCTTAGAAGAAAAGCTTGAATCTTGGACTCCTATTGTGTATTTGGAGATGATTTCTTAGAGTTCTTGAATTGGGAATCCTTAATCTTGGATTGCTTTGGAGAATTAATGCAGGAGTTGGATTTCTTGGGGAGTAAGCTTTGATGACCTAGGATTTTGTTTAAGAGTATTTTGGTGAAAAGTGGGTATAATATGCTTAGGATGGGTTAAATGATTTGTTCTTCATGACTTGGCGCTAGAGAAAAGACCAAAGAGCCCCTTTTAAAATTTTACTCGGACTGAGAAAATTCCTGAAATTGGCCTATGGCGCGACGCGCCGTTATCGTGGTGATCTATTAGAAACTGCCAACTGGGACCTGGAAAATCTCTGCAATATGGAGCTATTGCGGTACGCTTCTGAATTACCATTTTGCAAACCTTTGGACGCGCCATTATCATGAAGGTCACTAGAAAGTGACAATTACGAAATGGGACATCACCGCGACACGGTGGAATCATAGAGTCTTACTGGAAATTAACAATTGGGATATTGCACCTCTCCGAGATGTGGTACGATCATCGGGTCTCACAAGAATTTTACAATCATCATTTAAATTGTCTCCGCGATGCGCTGGTGACCGAAATGATGGTGTTTTACGACTGGAACTTAAAATAGCCATAACTTCTTACTCGGTTATCAGATTTAGGCGAATCTTATATCATTGGAAAGATAATTCAATTTTCTACACATTGGAGGGTCTAAATCTGGAAAATTCTATATGTATGAAAATTCATTCTCTCTCTTGAAGCCAATACTTGACATTCTCAAAGCTAAATTGAATTAGGAAAAGTACGAGATGTTACACCCTCTCGACAATGATATGAAATGGTTCTTATAGTAATTTGAAAATAGTTTCACCTAATTTTTTTTGTCTATATTTTTCTTTCTACATGTACCTGTATCCAAGGTAGACAGTTAGTAAACACAATATTGCTTTCACTGGCGACAATAGTCAAGCTTTATGACAGTATAATGACAAATATTGAGCATCATGATTTGAATGACTTATTCTTCTATTAATCTTTTCATTTTGAAGAAATAATTAAATATCAAATCCATCGGATGTAAGTAGATGGGGGGGAAACCCTTGTTTAGGGATTACTCAATTAAAGTTTGCTTTGCTTCAAGGCAAATTTTGAGGATGACTTTCTACTCTTCCTCTTATTGAGTGATCCTTTGATTGTTGTATTTATTGTGCCAACTCCCTTGAATCTATCTGCGCACAAGGAAATATTTAGTAGACATGAAGTTGCTTTTTCTAGCGACTATATTTTAGAAAACTTCTTAATACAATATTTATAAAAGATAAGGCGCCTTAGTTTGTCCTTCATGGTTTTAAGCAATGAGATATCCAATTCAAAAGGTCCTCTATAAATGGGTATTAAACCCATTTTTGAGGCCACCCAAAAATACCATTCTTGAGCATTGGATGCTCTGGTGTGGCTCGCAACTCTCTTGGGGATATTTTGAAGAAGATTTCATTTTGTGTACTTATCCCTACATCCATAGAAAAATGATTAGTTTTGAGTGAAACCCTCCGTGTTGACCTACTTTGACCATTGGTTTGCTCTTCCCCATCTTTTGAGTGCCCCATCATGTTCGTACCTCCACTCTGACTCCCCGATCTAACAGATGCCTAGACAATCACTAAATAAAATGATTTGTATAGATTTTTGAAAGTTGTACTAGTTTTAAAAAATTCTTGTACGAGCTTTGGAAAATTTGTGCCACTCATGTCATGTACAAGCCTGACGAACATCTTTCTCTTAGTTCTTACTGTATTTTGATGTTTAAAGGAGGAATCCCAAGGATTCATCGTCGTTGAGGCTTTCTATCAAAAGTTTTATCATAGCCGATGATTAGTCTAACTACACTTTGCCGCAGATGATGACTTTTAAAGCTTGACTTTGATATCTGATGCTGGGAAATGTGAAATATATTCTAATATATTAGTGAAAATTTTAAGGACCTATTCAAAAATTTTTCCCCAGTTTAAAGTTGTTTGAGACAATCTTAGCTCGTTAGGACTCAAAGTCTTTGTTAGTTTTCGTTCTCTTTGTTTTTTGGAAGATAATCTTCCTCTTGTGAATTTTTGAGATTCCTTCTTTAAAATTCTACCCTTGTTTCCATTTCCTGGGTTATATAACTGAGCCATTGGGGTACCTACAAATCCCGTTGAAGTAGGAATCAGGTCAAAGTAGTTCAAGACTACCCTAAGGATATATAGTAAAATTTATTAGGTTGATTGAAGACGACATAGGACGTCTATGTATCCCTTTCTTGGGAATTCAGGTCATCACATAGTTCATACATAAAAGGAAGAGATAAATCTCCTACGGGGTTGACGAAAGCCGACATAGGCCGCCTACGTATCCCTTTCTTGAGAAGTCTGGTTAAACATAGTTCGTACATAAAAAGAATTTTTAGGGTTAAATGTTCCTAAATACTATTATCCATCTTACTAGGATAGAAATAAGCACTTCTACAGATGACATGGCATTTTCATTGCCTTTATCTTGATAGAACGAAGGAGCAATTGTCCAATTCCCTTAGTCATTGCCCTACTAGTTAACCACCTCAATTTTCTCTAGATTAGGCTTCTTTGATTCTAGAACTCGTTGACTCTTCTGTTGACTGTTCTAAGGCTATTGAATCGCAATCGTCATTATCTTAATTCTCAACATAACATGAAAATAGCAGGTTTTAAGTTATTGTTGTTCGACGGGCGACGAGTCATGGGTGGAGTGGAGGTCTAGTTCAATAATGTTTTCTCCAATTAATTTTCCATAATCTCGGTTGTCTTGGAAAATTCTTCCCTCGTATTTTCCTTATCCCATCCGCGAGACCCTCGTTTACCAGTTTGAAAAATGATTAGTAGAGTTCAATTTTACTACTAGTCATTTTTCTTTTCTCGTAACAAAGCTATAGTCAAGAAGGCGATCTCTTATTCATTTTGATCTAGTGGAGTAGGGCCATTTTATGCCAACACAGAGTAGTTTTTACTACCTGCAAAGTAAAAAAAATCAAAGGATGATGTCTTAGATTCCGTTAGTAATAATCAAAGCAAGATGATAAGGTAGGAAGTAAACAAATAGAGTTATTTCTTATCTCATGTGAATTGATCCATGAAGTAATGAGAACTCGCGAATTCCAATGAATAAGATTTTACTCAATGATTGTGATTGGTGGAATTCATCAGGAAGGCTCAACTTTTTTACTTTTCATCCTTATAACTTCTTTCAATAAAGTGGAGGAAAATAGAGATTTTAGAGATATGGACTGAGCCAAAAAGCTACATACGTATCTCACAGAGGAGAAATCAGGCCCTACGTAGTTCAAAACTATAGTGAATTTTTTTGGATTCTAAAGTCAACTTTCCTAAAATGGTAGTAAGCATTTTGAAAGTTTTAAGAATGACTATGGACTTTTCTGAGAAACTTGGGAGACTTGTATGTTTGGTCTGGTTTTGCATAGTGGGGTATATTTCTGCCTAGCATGTAAAATCACATAAAAAGTTATATAACACAAGCATATTCTAATAAACGTCGATCTTAATTGGGCGACCCTTTTGAGCCAAAGGTTGGCCTAACGTATTTGAAGGAAGTATATGCTTTTTTTCAAAACCAATCCATTATACCCCAAGTACATAAATGGCATAAATGCCTACAAAATTTCCTAAAAGGGATACCATCTTTAGGGAAAGGGAAAATAACATGAGAAAAAGAATAATGTCCCTTGCTGGGGATAGGAAATACTAGTTCCTAAATGCACTTCTATGGGCCTTTGCACACTTAGTTTTGCCCACTTTTTGTCATTGGTGATCCGTTGATGATTAAGAAATTTTTGTATAACTGTGCTCTAGATGCCACCATCCAAATTGATCAATTTATTGCTTGGCTTGCTTCAATTCCTCCCTCAATTGGTGTATGATTAAGGTATCCTTACACGAATGTAAGCAAAACAAGCCTTCTCCCATCCCCCAAAGGGTAATGCATTAGATTAAATAAACATATATTTTAGCACATAAATATGATTCATCTGTAATTGAATCGGGGTCAATAGACGCAGGGCAAGTTTTCTAATGGGCCCAATACCCCTCGTGTATTGGGTCGTTCTAGGCTCGTGTCTAAAATAGGGTTTTGGTTTTGCTCTATCCTAGGTGTCTAGAGTGGGTTTGAACAAGGTTTTTAAGAGGATGACTTGATTTTGAAAATATGAACAACCATCAGATGCCTCACGTGCTAATAAACTGACATATTTTCAACACTTTATTTGGAGTTGAACAATAGAGGCCGGGACATCCATGAAACCCCAGAATAATTTAATAAGCAATGCGGGATTATTCTATGAGATACAATAATTAAATTCCACAAAATAAAAACACAAAAAAACGTAAGAAGTTTAGCCAGTTAGTCAAAAGATGAAATCAAACATTTGGTTCGAACCTAGCTAGAATCTCCAGCAGAGTCGATATTTCTGTTATGCAAAAATTTTGACTTTTGAGAGTTGCCACATAATTTTTTAAAAGGAATTAAGAAAACCTTTCTACGATACTTCAAATGATCCAAAACAGAAAAATTATTTAAGTTTTGAAAATTCCGAGTAAGCGGTTCCTATTAACATTTTAGGAAGGTTTTAGGCACCTAAAACGTCCGCTAACTTGCGGCTATTCGGACCATTTGAAAATATCTTTTGACTAACTTCAAAAAGATTGATTGTTTAAAAGTGATTGATTTTAGGAAAAGACATGTGTAAAATAGATTTGGACGACTTCATAGGGATTTTAACTAGGTCTAAACAAACTAATAACAAAGCATGTAAAAGGGGAAGAAGAGAAAATAAAAGACTTAGGCCATTTGGCCTAAATCAATAGAACCTGTCCTTAGCTAAAAAGGAGATTTATATAGAAGGATTTTAGGGTTGAGAATCTGGTTCAATCGATGTGGGACAATGAATTTCAGAGGCATTTTGGGGATATTGAAAAAGTGAAATTCGAATTTAACTTCAGAATAGAGATTTTCCACCTCAAAACTTGTACTAATTTGGATTGTTCTTGGGAAATTTGAAGTGGGTGGACCAATAAAAATTAGGGAAAAATGAATTAGGATCAAGGACCAATGAAATCTTAACAAATACATATGGATTGTACGAATTTGGCCTTTGGAGAAGCCACCTCAGTATTTTCTAGCATATTCTCAAACCTTCTTCGCACGGATCTATGTGAGACACATGCAGAGAAGGGTCAGGTTATGATCGGTTTACTGGCTTCGGGGTCGGATTGGATTTTAAGTTGAAATCATTGTCGTTTGATAGTACTGTCATCGAGTTGCTGTTGATAAAGCATCCATTGCTGTTAGACATTGTATTTTTGTTATGCTGCTGCTGTTGTTAATCAAAACAGATAAGAAATTTATGATGGGCCGGGCCGGGTAGTAGTTGCTTTGCTGAAACATCAGGCCGAATTTACCCTTGTTTTAATTATTTGGGCCAGTGCATTATGGTTTGCAATTGTTAGGTTGTTATCGTTGGAGCTATTTTCTAATGTGGGTTTATTTTGGGATTTAGGGGTTATTTAAAACATAACCCAAATTAAGATTTAAGATTTAGCCAATTCAATTGATATTTTTATCAATTTAAAAATCAAATTGGTCAATTGCATTGCAATTGTGGCCAATTTGATTTCAATTATGGTCAAATTTAATGAATTGTCTAAATTGAATCAAAATTCGATACGAATTAATATCTCCTTTAATCTCGAGCTTCTTTATTTAATAACATCAAACACGTATTTCTCCAAAGATATTATTCTAAGAACAAATCATATTTTAATCAAGATTTCAACCATTTAAATTTATTTTAAAGATAGGCTTTGATTAAAATATGATATTCCATAAAATAAATGTTAAAGTAATCAAATTATATAATCTTGTATAACTGAATACGATAATATATGATCGGTACTTAAAATGTTTACATACAATTATATTTTGGAAAATTTTTATTCTGATGAAATAAATATTTCAATTTATTAAAAATCAAAGAAACTCAGATAAAATTTAATCATGGAAGATAAAAATTTGGTGTCAACAATGAGGAGTTGGCATTGCAAATTTCAAGGGGGTGAATGAAATGCAGGAACAAAATGTGTCAATTCTTGAAGATGAAGTCAAGTTTGAAACCAGTTCCCAGATTTGTGTCAAACTTCAAAGTGGAGAAATTGATCTTTCAACACTTCTTGATGACTTTCTTTCTAGGAAAGAAAGCGGTGCAAAGTATTAGATGAAGATTATGATCCTAGTTTTACTCTAATAACTCCAACGCCACCCAATGTTTCTGATCATATTTCTATAAAAGATGAATTTTGTACTACTGAAGACGTGGAAAATTCTTATGAGGATTTAAGTTTGTCTTTTGTTTCTTTATGATATTTAAATATAGTCACTCAAGTTGTAATTGACAGTGTTTACTTTTAACTAATTTGCCACGATTTTTGCTTATCCTTTTGTAAAGCGGCATTATTTTTTCTTATTTTATTTTTCTTGTTAGTTTACTATGTGCTCTTTCGACATTTTACTATCAAAATTTTGATCTTGATATTTTTTACTTGTGATTTTATTTTTGTCAAGTTATATAAAGGTCATGATATATTTTCTTTTTTGAGTTATCAACTTATGTTAGAGTATCACATAAGTTAGACATAGTCAAATGGTGTAATTTATTTCACATACATTAATTTTTTGAAAAATTCCTAAGATACATTTTTCCTCTAAGGAAAGAACTACATCTCTGAAAGGTGGAGGGAGCATTGTATAATTTTAACAACATCCTCTTGAACCCAAAAGTCCCATATGTGCAAGTAAAAGTAGTATTTTCCTAGTCCTTGGGAGCAATTAAAATTTGATTATATATCGAGTATCCATCAAGAAAACAATACCAACCACTCCATGCTAGTCAGTCAAGGATCCAATCTATGAAAGGAATAGGGAAATGGTTCTTTTGCATCTAATTGTTCAGTTTCCTATAATCCATGCATACTCTCCGACTAGTAACTGGTCTCATGGGCACCAATTCATTGTTTTTTTAGAGACCACAATGATTCTACCCTTTTTTGGTACATATAAAACCAGGTTGATCACTTGCTTTCCGTGATGGGGTAAACCACTCCAGCGTCTAACCATTTGATAATTTCTTTATACAAAAATTCCTACATAAGAGTATTCAACTGATGCTGATACTCAATGCAGGCAATGCAATCTATCTCAAGCTATATTTTATAGGTATAAAAACCAAGTGGAATTCCCACAACGTCTGTAATAGTCTATCTAATTGTCCTCTTAAATCTCTACAAAACTGATTTCAATGCCCGTCTCTATAATAAGTAAGCTGAAATAATGATCGACAAGGTGTTTTTGTCCCCCAACAATTCATATCACTAGTTAGATAAGAGGGACTTCAATTCCAAGATCAGTGGCTCCTCAATAGGTGGTAGAGCTGGAATAGTAGTCTTATTCTTCAAATCAAGATCAAGCTTCTTTAGAGCATAATTATAAGACCCTCTTCTATAAAATAATCTCACCATCTCATCATAATCATCAATGCCATTACTGTCAAAGTTCATGATGATCGCTGCTAATGTCTTAACCTCAATTCTCTTCTTAATTGGTACGGTTAATGCATCATCATCATCAATAGTGTCTATCATAGGCACAACTCTCATATCCTTTGGACATTACATAGACAGACAAAAATTAAAGATCACCTACTCATTATTCAGTTTGAACTTTATATGCCCAACTCCATATTGACAAGTGCCAACCCGTAGATAGAAATAGTCTACCCAAGATAATTTGGTATTCAAAGTCCACCCAATAGTCAAGGATCACGAAGTCAACTGGAAATATAAAGGATGCAACCTTCACCAAAACATTACACAAAATACCAATCGATTTATTCATAATCTATCCAACTACCAATAACACCATCGATGTCTGTTTGGGTGCTCCCAACCCCAGCTGCTTATAAATTACCAACGATGTAATACTTATATTAGCTCTCAAGTAACATAAATCCAGGGAAAATTTAAAGGAACAAATAGTACATTAAATAGTAAATGATTTGGGGCCCTCATACTTCTCTACCAATGATCGGAAAGCTACAACACTACAATGGTCCACATTATCAACAGGCTTAAAACATATCATTTGCTCTTTAGTAACCACATCCTTTATGAACTTAGAATATCTAGGAATTTTAACTTATGCTTCAACATGAGAAATGGTAATATATAGTTCTTTTAACATTTACAAGAGCTTCTAATACTTCCCTTTCTCTTATTTCTTATTCAATATTAGAGGAAAATTAGGTGGAGTTCATCGAATAGTCTCTAACATAGTCTCGGCTAACTTCCCCTTTTTTTTATCCTTCTCAACACTTTTATCAACACCTCTATATTTTTGTGATGACTTACCACTAGTTACAACCTTTTTAGACACCACTTCAGGTGCCTCATCTACATTAATAACATCATTCCTAGCTTTACCAATAATAGGCGAGTGAGGATCAATGATGGTCTTACCACTCTGAGTGGTGATGGCCAAACAATGACTATTATTCTTAGGATTTTACACCATATTACTTGGAAGGGTACTGGATTGATGCTGATTCAAGGTTGCTAACATTTTTCTGAATTGTTGTTCTAATTATTTGATCACAGTAACAACGATTCTACTTTTAGGGTCAAACTTGAAATATCTGCCTTAATCTCCTTAAGGAAACTCTCTTGACTTTTCTGACCCTTCACTATCTTAGACAATATAGCCGCCATACTTGACTCAGTGTCGTGGCTCCCGTGTGGAACATATATACCATTTTTTTCCTTGTAATTATTTTTGCATCTCTAGTCAGTATCTCTCTCTCTACTTTGATCCCTGTATCTATCCCTAGTGTAGTTCCAACCTTGATTCCCTTTCCCAGAGTTCCAATTGTTTTAAGAAAACGATTGGTCCTTGGCTCAAAAACCTGTTAACTCTCTATTTAGATAATTAGCCTCTTTATCTATATTTGAATCATATGATATGGAGGCGTTGCCTTGCATATCCACTATATTTACCTTCTTAAAATTCATCATTGGAAACTACTTTGTCAGTAAGCCAACCTCTATCCTTAGCTGACAACCTTTTGTACCACTGTATCATTTACAACTTTGTGCTTACTGGAAGCCCCAATAGCATAAGTGTCTGCACCGCTCTCAACCTCTTGAGTATGCCATCCTCAGTTGGTGAGAGAGGTATGATCTAATAACTCCATTCCTACGTCTAAAAATAGGAGCATAAATGCTAAACTTGTAATAGTGTTTGCCATAGATTTTGAATTGGTTTTTAGGGCTGGATAGAATATTTAAAACAAGATGCTTCCGATAATTCTATGGTTTGGCACTATCATCAACTCTTTTTTTAAATGGAATTCATGGATTATACATTGATTCCGAATACAACTACCTAAAATTTTATATCTCATCCTTCAACTATAGCATTCTGAATGTGTGGAAGAAATGACCCCAAAACTACTTCTGAAACTAGTTCCAAGTAGTTATGGACCCATGAAGAAATTCCCAAACCATAATATCGCTTTACTAGTTAGAGAGAAAGGGAAAAATCCGAGTCTAAGAATTACTTGATATACCCTAGGTATAGTTTCTACAAATAACAAAGAAAACCTAACCATAAGAAAATAGAAAATTAAGTCGGCAGTGGTCACACCTCAAGAAATGAGTCGTCTGGACTGGCGATAACTTATTTCAGCTCCGTTGCCTTCTTCATGTGTTGGATGATGGTGAATCATGGTTAGTCCCTAAGAGTCATTGGCTGAAAATTGTAGTCACTCTAGTGGATATTCAACTTTTAGTACTTTCTTTCTATTTTTTGAATGATTTCTCACTACGAGTCATAGCTTAAAATAACGACTCCCAGGCTTCTTCTGTTTCCACTGGGTTTCAACTTAGTTATCTTTAGGACTTTTTCTTATATGCTCAGAATGACTCACACCATGACTTATTCTCACTCCTAATGAGTTGTGGTCGGCCTCTAATTCAATTCTTGAAACCAACAACCTTCTTTTATCACCCCAACATGGGCTGCGAGTTTTATAGTTAGACAGAGACTCATAGTCAAGGCTGTAACTTTGATTTCTTAGAGATTTTTTGTCTAATTCTATTCCATACAAATTCTAACCTAATAACCCTACAATACACATAAAGCACACATCATCTAACAAAATGGCTTAAGTATTTGCATAATTTTATAGTTTTAAGCATCAAAAGTATCATTAAAACATGAAATATCACTATATATTTCATGTTTTACTAAGCATTTAACCAAGCCATAAAATCCAACCGAAATATAGCATCATACTAAATTAATATCATAATAAATCTCAGTCTAAGAGGAAAGTAAGCCTAGATTGCCTGAACTCTTATGAAGCTCCATAAAGTCCACTAAATTGGAGCTATTCCCTTTCAAGAAGCCTCCTTGAAATGTCACGCTATCAAAATAATGATTTACACAATATTACGAGAATTAAAATAATAATATTATATTTAGATAAATCAGGTCCGAAACTGAATTAAAAATACCACGTCAGACCCGCTTATAGAATCACAATCTTAAAACCATCAAAACGTCCATCTAAGCTCAAGAATTATTTTTTCCTCAAAAATGGAAGAAATTTGAGCACAAATACTCCCTCAAATCAGCCCATAAAAAATCTAGAGGTTATGGTTTAAATCGATGAATTGCCTTAGAAATTAAATGAAACTCACAGAAATTAAGATGAGAAATACCTCCAGCAGAATCTCCAACATACCCCAAACACCCTATGATCCAGCTCCATAATTCTCTAAGTCTCCTAGTGTTTCATGCATTTGGGACTTGGAGTAAATGACCTAAAATCAGGAAATGAGAGAATTAAATACTTGAGAAATTACCTCTTTAGTGGCCAATTGACTTCTTAAGAAGTCATCTCTAAAGATGACAAGCCCGTTGGCAACTCTTCGCTACAGTGGGCGAGTGTCACATAAGCTAACTTCTATTGAAGTGTAGAGGACTTCGCTAAAGAACCTAGGAAAGGACCATGTATTTTTTGCTAATGTGGTGCCCTAGTTACAAAAGCAACCTTTAATTAAGAGTCTGCATCACCTAACCTTTTCTTAACCTAAGAGCTTAAGAGAATTTAGAGAGTGTTTTTGAGTGTTTAAGATTATAATAATTACGTAAATTATGTCCAAATAGTGTTTTAAGTTGTGGGGCCTTAAGAGGTTAAGATAAGAAATGTCTACATTACCCCCAACTTAAACTATTTAAAATTCCCATAGGAGGGTATGATCCCCCCAAACTGTACCATACCATATGAGTGGTACCTACCACTTGTAACCTAGGACTCTCCTTGGATCCCAACACTAACCAACATATGACCATCAAGGATAACTCTTACCCAATAATACATTTTGTACCCTATAATCGTACCTTATGTAGAATAGAATCCTCTAGGTTAAACATATGGCAACATACGATTGGCAACATACTACTAGTACCCTAACATACAAATAGTATGACCCAATCTTACCTTGAGTAGAAACCAAAAAACCCACATTGGTTACAATACGACCAAGATCAACCAAACTGTACTACATCATATAAAGAGTACCCTAAATCATATGATGTCCAGAAGCCAAAAACTGAGAAAATTTCTAAGGACCAAAACCCATGATGTTTCACTTCCATTTAATGCACTATTAATAACAATTATGTATTAGGGTTTTATGTTGCACTCCATGATTCAATTGAAAAAACCATATGGAAAATTCATCAAGAATAATATTTCTTCTACAAACTTTCATTCCACATTGTCATATGATTTTCTTAGGTTTAATTTGATCAATAAACTCCTAATGCTATCTTTCCTATTATATAGATACTCCAAATCTTAACTTATCATAATATTATATACTATGGATTTTCTACAACAAATGAGCTCTGTCTATTTATTGTGATCTCAGAAAGAACTTTTTCCAATCTCTTACATTGCATCTTTGTGATTATCTTGTAAAAAGGTGTTATAGCAGGATATAGGTCTATAGTCCATCACTAATTCTTCATCTGAGCTCTTAGGAATTAAAGTTATAGCAGTGTTATTTATCCCTTTCAACAGCTGACCAGTTTGGAAGAATTCCATCACCCCTGTTTTCACTTCTGATCCCATTATATCCCACACATCCTTGTAAAATTTTGTTCCATACCCATCTCGTCCTGGGGATCTATCCCCATAAATTGATCATAAAGCCTCTTTAACCTCATTTGTTGTGTATAGTTGTTCAAGTATTTCCCTTTATTCAACTGATACTTTTGGTCCTCTCATGATAATATTTTTCTTAGAATTGCTATTTTCTATCTTTATTGTACCCAATAACTCATTGTAGTAGATCATAAAAGATGTGTTGATTCTATCTATATCCTTCTACTGACATCCACTACCATCCTTTACGATACAAATTCTATTTCTTTCCCTTCTTTCATTCATTAGATCATGAAAGAAAGCAGCATTCAAATCTCTATCTCTTGGCCATTTCAGTTTGTTTATTTGCTGCAAGAACTAGTTTGTGCAATTTATAATTGTGTATATTCTTTAGACTACTTCATTTATTCCAAAATCAAGCTTTTATTTAGGCTTTATTTAATCTTCCTTTAAAATTCATTCAGCTTTATTCTTGCCTCTTCAGTTCCCTATTTAATTGCACTAAACCTCTCTTTGTTTTACTTCAATAATACATGTTTTAATCTATTAATCTTCCCTAACACTTGGAAAAGTTTCCTCTTTCTTGTTGCACCCGACTTGCTATTCTCTATTCTATCCTTAAAATCTCGAGCAAGACTTCACATGTTAAAGTCTCTAAACTAAGGTTTCTGTATTACTTTCCCTTGTTCCTATCTAATAATCATTTGCAGTGATTATATAGTCCCTCTAATTGGATCTGAGCTTTAGATGTAGGGAGTGATAAAATCTAGTCGTTATTTACTTAAACTCTATCTATCTTGTTGTATACTCTATACACCCCTTGTTGCATATTATTCTATGTACAAAAATGCCCAGATGATTTCAGGTCTTGTAACCCACAAGTTGTTATACAAGTTTGGAACTTCTTTGTCTAAGCCACGGTTACTGGTCTACCTATTCTTTCTTCCTTATATAAAATACAATTGAAATCACCTAGGATTGCCTATGGACCAATTTTTTTTCATGGATATACTTAATGTATTCCCATATCCCCCTTCCTAATTCTTTTTCATTGAAACTATATACTCTTGACATATAAAATATTTCCCCTATATTTCTTAATTGCACTGAGTAATGAATCATTTGGGCAATGGTCTTCAAAATGGTTAATGTATATACTTGTGGCTTTCATAAAAACCATATCTACCCCTTTCATGTTTATTGATATTTATGGTATATGACCAGACATCATAAAGAATAGGAGATGTTCATTGAGATTTTATTCTCTTAATCTTTTTCCCTAAGAGACCAAATAACCTTACTCTAGATTTACGTATAAAAGTGTGCATTTCTCATTTTTTTTCAGTCCTATTTAGTCCTCTAGAGTTCCAAAATCCATTGTTATCCATTAGATGGGGATGTCACCATCACTGTATTGTGTGGTATTTTCCTACCTGTCCTTTTTTCCTTCATATGTTTCGTTCCTATTTCTTGATCAGGAGATTTGTCCAATATGCCATATTTATTCTTCATAGTCATCTTTGTGTCTGAGGGTTGTGGTGCTTGTATCTTGCTCTACCTTAATTCCCTATTTTTAGTTAATTTTATTAGACTGCCTTTTGGAGGGTCCTCATGTTGTGTCTCTTTCCTTTTATCCTATTGTTTATTCTTGTCCACCTATTGTTTTTCCTTTCTATCTTCCATCAATTGTCTCCTACAATTTTCAATTTCATGTCCAAAGTTTTTGCAATATATGCACATGGTCGACTTCCATTTTGTACTTAACCCATTGTTCAACAATGCATCCTAGCTTATTTTCAAACATCACCCCCTTCGGGTATACTTTGTCTAGGGGTAACTCCACTAGAACTCGTGCATAAGCCATATCTTCTTTTTTTGATGTAGCTCTATCCACTTGAAATAGTTTTCCAATTATGCCAGCTATTTTGGTCAATGCTGCTTTACCTTAATATTTGATATTCAATCTTGGTAACCAAACGTACACTAGAACCCTAGTAATTGTCTACTATGTGACATCACAATCTGATTCCTAAGTTTTTTCCATTATTAGCTTTCAATCAAATAATAGTACACCCTCTTCTACCACTTTTACTTTCTCTTCTTGTGAACTGAATCTCATAAAGAATACTTCTTTATTTATTTGGGTTACCCTTTTAATTCCCTTTTCTTTCTATATGCGATTGAATCATCCCTTCATTACTGATTATGGAGGATTTGACTCCATCACATAGCAAATCACTGTCGATTCCTAGAAGATCATATCCTCCTATATATCCTCCATAGTAATCTTCACTATATCGCTATCTGATCCTTTATCCTTCCACTCAAATCCTGCTTCAATCCTATCCCCCTATGATTTTTCTCCATATCTGCAGTTTTCTTATTGGTGGTTTGGGAATTCACTCATCTTTCACCAGATCTGCCCATTTTAAAGCCCCTGAACTTTGTTGTTTCGGCATCTTCCCTGCTTCTACCTTCCTTTGAAAATTCTTCATTGGAGTGGTCAGTAGCGATGGAAATGGTTCGATTCCTAGAAGAGCTGTCATACCCTTCATTTTCTTTGCATCCCCAGATAATGGAATCGCCTTCGTCATTGTCGTATTTAGCCTACGCTCACTTTTTGTGGATGTGTGTGTATATATATATATAAATGTGTATGTGGTGGCCAAGTCATATATAGATAATAAGATCAAATATTATACCTACAAGGACTTGAGATCAATAGTAAAACTGGACTTACGATCATTAGTAAAACTCAAACTAAATCTACTATTTAATAACCAAGTATGCTCTTCAAAGGTGTTTTTTAAATTATAAACTACTATAGAAATTTAAAAAATAATTAACAAAAAACTATTTATTTGGACTAATTAACTGCAAACTAGTTATTGGAATTCAAATTAAATGCATAGTTTAACACAGAGAGATGAAAATTCTAGGGTTGTGGTTCATCACCAATCTTATTGAGTTATACACATTCACTGTAGTAAATTTATCCATGATTGCTAATTGACAAAATTATTGATACTTATGGTGTTCTTTCAAACCATCAATCATCGAGTCATAATAGTTCACAAGCTAGTGCTATGGAAATGGGCTGTTAAGAATGCTATTAGTCCATGATATTCAGTAGAACACGATTGTTGATATATTCTTTTTAAAACCAAAAACCCTAATCCTACTTTAGAAATTAAATATAAATCTGACTATCATAACTGCTTCTCTTATGTAACAATATCTTTTTGAAGAAATTGATAGATAGTAAATACAATTTGGCCGATACACCAACAATAAAGCAATTAAGAATAGAAGTGGATAAACCTAAATAAACTATCACAATGAAAGTACTATTCAAAGATAAAAATTCATGATTTCACTAAGACGACAGAATCTGGCAGTTTTAAATACTCATCATTAGATCATAGCAGTACGTTTTCATAATTAATCAATGAAATGATGATACAATGAAGATAAAAGGGATAACCCTACGAAAAATAACCCTACTCCTTACTTTGTTGTGTCAAAATATTGGAAGTCTTTTCAAAATGACCTAGGGTACTATTATAGTATTTTACAAAATCTTAAAAAGTCAATTTAAAGTAGTCCTTGATCATAGAATAATATTCCATTCTAATACGGTTGCTCACGATGTGAGCCCTAAAGCAAAGTCAAACTTCACTTTGGACTTCGCTCAGCGAGGTCCTAACGAGTTTTTAAGCACAACTAAATTTCTTTGGTTTAGGAATATTTTTTTTTGGTGCAAGCTCTCTTCTTGCTTTATTCTTCTTTGAAATGTCAGAACATTTCCTACTATTAATAAATTTTATTAGTCGGTTCTCTTCTCAGCTCACAGAGTGATCTCTATTGAAAACCTAGACATTCCTATGATCTTCATTTGGCAAAGTCCTGTTCTTCTTCACACTTGACCATTTTATAATGTAAATAACCCAAATTTTAAAATAACATCACAATAAATTTCAAAATGCAAAAAGAAATATTGGTTAGATTTCACGATCCAATTTTTTATGTTATGATGGCACCTACTATAACTCAATAATAGGTAAGCCAACTCGTAGTCTGTATGAGTTAGTAACAATTATTAGATGAAATGAAGGAATTCAAAGAATGAATTTAAATAAAAGACTACTATTGAATACAACCCAATACCTAGTGATGTTAGTACAAGAGATTCTAATACAACAGGAGTACAAATTGAAATATCGAATAAATATACATATGCAAACCTACTCCAAACACAAAATAAAGATAAGTTTAATCAGTACAAGGGAAACGGGAATACTTCAAACATCAAGAGCTTACCCCAAAATCTCTAATACAAAGCTGATTCACAAGATGCGCACGTCAATGGTGATAAATTGTACTATGATCTATAGGCTGCAGAATTGTAGTATAAATACCAAACAGGTGGGACTTGGTTGGCATCAATCGATCGATATTTATGGATAATTGAAGCATAAATAGTTTGAAATAATGAATATAAACTACAAACAATTATCCAAAAAACTAAAAATAATCATGCTAATGGAGCAATAAGGATAAACTATCCTATTCTAAGACTACTAGAGAATTAAAGTACAATATCAAATATCACCAGTGAAAATACAAATGAAGAGTGAAGGAATGATATATATTAGTTATACAAGGCCAAAGGATACATATACGATACCAATGAATAAGGAAAGCGAGTGATATACGATAATATCATATATATATACACACACACCCCTATGTAGGACTAGATTGAGAGATACTAACTTGAGGAAACTAATCTAACCTCTGAAGGATCATAACCAAGAAGAAAGATAATACTACCATAATCAGGATCTCTAACTGAAGGAGGACTAACTATGAGATAATCATACAATAATATATATTACTATGAGAAGAAAAATAAACTAGAAATGTACCAGCCATCTCAGGTAGTAGTCCATAATAATCCTGCCACAAAATAACCATAATAATCAACAATAAAGAAATCAGCTAGTCTGGACATACAATAACCTAAGCAGGTTCCTATAAGCCAGGAAGTTCCAATCAAATAGCTAACTAATAAAAATTAAAGCTTATACCTACAGAAAACCCCCATACGACTGATAGATATAAGCACCAAATAGTTATACTGATGATAGAAAATGCATATAAATAAATTGATGAGACATAAACTAATAGTCAACCATGTCCATGAATCCATACCTAACATAGGCATCAGATTTGAAATGGTTTCTTAACATAATAAGTACTCCATTAGTGATGGACTTGAAAAAAATATAGTATCATTGTTGTCAGACTCAAACAAAAAATGGTATCATATATATTAGACTTGAATAAAAAATAGATCCACAAATGACGGACTCAAACAAAAAATAATATCATAAATACCAAACTCAAACCTGAGATTGTATCACAACTGAATAATCATTTCTCGAGATCAACTGTGAGACTAAATCAGCATAATAACATAGAAAGGGTTGAAATATCTCTTGACTAAAGTAAATAGTAGTGGTAAAAGAGTTGATAAATCATGACCTAAATCAATCTCAATATAATTTTCAACATATCATCTCTAGTTTCAAAATCTCATCACTCATTAAATAAGGTGGTACTATTTCTATTTTAAAAGAAATCTTTTTTAAAATTGAAAAGTAGAGATAAATCCTATTTTAAAAAATAATAGTAAAGTTATGGTTTTGGTTGGAAGTGTACCACTAAGTGAGCATGAATTCACCTAAAGGTATGTCTATTGTAGATGTTCCGACTTTTGACGAAACATCTTAGGCCTTTTTCTTAGGATAATTATGCATTTTCAAGTAACTATTGTTGCATTTAACTGTATACTTTAGTGTTTTCAGGATAAGAACTGAGTGAAAAGGATACCTTTGATAAATTGGGAAGAACAGAGGAAAAAGATCATCGACAGATAAGGCATCAAATCATAAACCTTGCGATGAACCATCGGTCTGAACCATCGTGCAAAAATAGAAGACAATGATACTGACAGCCTGCGATGGTCCAAGCGACGGACTGTCGACTCTAAGGCGAGACATCAACCTAAACCATCACCAAAAAATAGAATGAGAAAACACTGGATGTCGTGCCACAGTCCAAGCGATGAACCATCAACACTGCGATGAACTGTCACCCTACCCATCACCCAAAATTAGATTATAAAATCACTGGTGCTCCAGCGACGGTATGGAGCGGTAACTCCGAGTTCAAATTTTAAAATTCCAGTTCTGGAAACATATAAATACCAAGTATTAGGGTTCATTCCATATCTTTTGTCATTAGTTTCATACTGCCTCCTCTATTGACAGCCGTGCAACACTTTTTATTTAGATTTGAATTTAGAGATTGAGATCTGATTATTATTTTTTATATTTCCCATTGAAGATAATGAAGAACCATATTGTGAATTTTGTAAGTACTCTCTTGAATCCATTTATGAACATCAATATATATTTGATTTCATACAAGGATATGAGTAGCTAAACTCCTATAACTAGGGTTATGGGAGCCTTGATGTAGAGAACTATTTTAGGGTTGTGAATTGGTTTGATTTCTAACATCTATCAAAATTACATGAATCTTTCTTTATTATAATGACATCTCCTTGTTGCAAACTTGAGAAGTGAAGCCATGAACACCACTTGTCTTACAAGAAAATAGAAGTTGGGAAAAAAGTGATTCTCAGCAACTCTATAGATTTACCCTTTGGGTTAACGAGTTGATGTCTTAATAGGATCAACCCTTATGAGAGTGTTATTTAATAATGCATGAATCCTTTAAGTTCAAGAGATGTAAAGGCGTGAAACACTTATTAGGTTTAGAAACACGTGAGTAATTCTTAAAATTCAAGAATTCTTGCATTTGAACACATAAGTTACAATTCGAGCACAAACTCACAACCCTAACTGTTTCAACATCTTGGCGAGCATAACTCTAGTTAATTCATTCTTATTGAAATGATATCTACATTAAATCTCAGTAGATGGAACTTGTGTGATATAAATACAAAAGAATTTTGTTAACATTTTCAAACTCTCTTTTACTCCAAAACATTAGATCAACAGTCTAATAACAGTCATAATACTTAGTGAACATGGTATTCCCTATGGGACTCAACACCCAACCTAGTTAGGTTCTATATTTAATAGCGATCACTTTCTCTCTCATAAGAGAGGTGTAATTTGACCATATCAAATTTTAGCGCCGTTGCCCAGGAATACTTTTAATTATGTTTGTGCTTTTTAATTGACCTTTGGTCAAGTTTCCCAAATTTTACTTTTTTTTTATTTTTTCTGTTCTGTGCAGTGGAGTTATTGTGTATGCCAAGTACATACAGATCGGGTGCACCATTATTACCAATACATTCTAAACCACAACTAATTGACAGAATGGCAGATCCCCAAGATGCGGAAAGATTAGCTGCTTTGGCTAAAGCTCAACTAAATTAGCAGAATGATGGTAAACAGGCACATCATCCTAATCCTGATGATGATGATTTATGGGATGATGAATTGTTAAATCCTATTAATCGAAGGCCTGCAGAGAATATAGCTGCACCAGTGAATAGAACTATAAATTAAAATTGTCCTTTCAGGGCAAGACCTATTCGCCAAGTTGTGCAATTTGACCTTAATGATGATAAGGATGGAATGGACGAAGCTGGTGCCACTAGAGCTATTATTCCCCAACTTCTAGCACCATGAGAAAATTTCAATATTACCAGTACAATAATTAACTCCTTTATCTTCTTGTGTTTATTTTCATTGTGTCTACCTAGAGAGGTAAGATTGTGGCTTAATGAGCTGACGCTTGATTCTATAACCAACTGGAGGCAGTTGAAAGAGGATTTCCTAAAAAGGTTCTTTTTGCCTTCCAGGAGGGTACAATAGAGGGATAAGATTAGCAGCTTTAGGCAGCTCTCAATTAAAGCTCTTTACGAGTCATAGGAGAGGTTCAAAAAAAAGCTGTCACATTACCCAAAGCATAATATGATAGATAATCATCTGATAAAGCCTCTTTATAGGGCTTTGAACAATATCATGAAGCTAGTTACTAATAATGTTGTAGGGGGATCATTTGTCGATCTCACTTTTCAAGAGGCCTAAAAAATGCTTGATCAGATGACCAAACAAAGTAGAGCTAGGCATACCAAGGATTATCTAGTAGCAAGCCCTACTATGTATGGTAGTATAACTATAGAGCAATGCAAGAAGGAGGAAGAACATGACCAGGTTATGGCACATTTAAAGACACAGATGGATTTTTTGACTAAGCATTTATTGTCAGGAAAAATAGGGGAGGTAAAAGCTATTACATCCCAAGGAAGCGTTGATTCTGATTCAGAAGAAAAGGAACACTATCTAAACAATCAAGGGGGTTTCCAAGGAAAGTAAGTTCAAAACTATTATGATAAAGCTTGTTACAAAGATAGATATCAAGGGAACTAGAAGAGGAAAAATGATAGGAGTGGAATATACGTACCTCCTGGAAGCAGAGATAATATTAGAACTAGCTCTGACAAGCCATCCATTGAGGACATGATGGGGAAATTATTGAAGGGAGTTGAGACTACAACCTCTGGGGTGACCACTATAAAGAGTGACTTATCTTCCATGAGTCAGTTACTAAACTCACACTCTACTTCTATCACACAGTTGGAGCAACACATTAGCCAACTCTCATCAATATTGAATTAGAGAAAGAGTGGAACTTTGCCTAGTGATATAGTTCAGAATCCTTAAAATGATGGCTCCTACATAGCAATTACCACATGAAGTGGTAAGGTATTAGCAAGCCCATCTATGTGCAAAGATGTGATTGTAGAAGATATTGAGCATGAAGAAACTTATCCAGCATATTTTGATAAAATAGATGAAGTTATTGCTAATACACCATCCAACCATCAGCAAATTGATGAGTTGGACAAAAATAAGGGAAAATAGACTAAAGTAGTGGTGAATACTCTCCCAAAACCACCACCTCCTTTTCCTTAGAGATTAAAGAAGAAGGAAGATAACACAAAATTTAGTAAATTCATGGCAATATTGAAGAAGCTGACAATGAATATGCCTTCGGTAGAGGTACTTGAGCAAATACAAGGATATGGTAAATTTATGAAGAATCTTCTAATGAAGAAAAGAGTGATAAGCTACGAACTAGTAGATAATCTCCATCATTGTAGTGTTATTTTTACAAGGTCCTTGGTGTAGAAAAAGGCAGACCTAGGAGCATTCACTATTCCTTATACGATTGGGTTACTGGAATTTGTTAAGGCCTTATATGATCTGGGAGTGAGTATCCATTTGATGCCGCTATCTGTGTATAAGACGTTAGGTTTGGCAGACCCCACACCCACCAACATGCGACTTGTGATGGCGGATAGGTCAGTAAAATAACTTATTAGTATATTGTGTAATGTGTTGGTAAAGGTGGCTAGCTTCATATTTCCTACGAATTTCATCATTCTAGATTGTGAGGTGGAATTCAAGGTGCCTATAATCTTGGGTTGACCTTTCCTCTAAACTGGAAGTGTACTGATTAATTTGCGAGCTAATGAGCTCTTATTTAGGCTGACTAATAATGTGGTGTTATTTGATGTTTACCAATCGATGAAGTAGAATAAAGAAATGAGTGTGTTCTCAATTGTTAATGTATATTATGAAGATGAGCAGGAGGTGCCTATAGAGGAGAAATTTATCGTTGAACCTCTAGTTATAGTGCTGATGAATTTTGATTGTAAAGACACTGAGGAGTATGAAGCGACTATTTATGCTTTGACAGGAATGGGATCATATTTTTATGCTCCTAATAAGGTAGATCTTGATCTTAAAAATTGACCAAAACCACTGGCTAAGCGATCTATTAAAGAGCCACTGGCGTTGGAATTTAAAGAGCTGCCAAGGCATTTAAGGTACGTGTTTTTGGGCAATAGAAACACGCTACATGTTATAATTGCAGATGATTTGAGTGAGCAGCAGGAAGAGGCACTTATTTTGGTGCTTCAGAGGTACAAAAAAGTAATAGGCTAGACTATTGCAAAAATTATTGGCATTCCCCCTGGCATCTGCACTCATAAGATATAACTTAAGAAATATTGTACTCTAACCATCGAGCATCAACACCATCCTGACCCACCAATGCAAAAGATGGTTAAGAAGGAAATTATTAAGTAGATGGACGTAGGAGTGGTTTATCCTATTTTTGATAATAAATGGGTAAGCCAGTTTAATATGTGCCCAAGAAAGGAGTCAAGACTGTTGTTGCAAATAAAAAGAATGAGTTGATTCCCCTCAAGCCTGTGACTGGGTGGAGAGTTTGTTGGACTATTGCAAACTAAACTCATGGACTTTGAAGGACCACTTCCCAATGCCCTTTATGGATCAAATGCTTCATCGATTGGCAGGAAGGGGGTGGTATTATTTCTTTGGTGGCTATTATGGCTATAACAAGATCGGTATTTCCCCTGAATATCAGGAGAAAATGACTTTCACCTGCCCGTATGGTACTTTTCAATTCAATTGGATGCCGTTTAGGTTATGTAATGCACCCGCTACCTTTCAAAGGTACATCATGTCTATTTTCTCAAATATGGTAGAAGACACCTTGGAGATGTTCATGGATGATTTTTATGTGGTAGGAGATTTGTTTGAGCTGTGTTTGGTGAACCTGAGTAGAGCCTTGCAATGATGTGTGGAATTTAATTTGGTGCTTAAATGGGAGAAATGCCACTTTATGGTGAAGGAGGGCATTGTTTTTAGGAAATAAAATTTAGCAAAAGGGATAGAGATGCCAAGTTTGAGGTTATTGAGAAGCTTCCATCTGCCATCTCAGTGAAGGGAGTTCATAGTTTCCTTGGTCAAGCTAACTTTTATCGAATGTTTATACGAGTTTTATCGAAGATTGCACATCCACTTTGATAATTTTTGGAGAAGGAAACTAAGTTCTCCTTTGATGATGATTGCTTGAAGGCATTTGAATGCCTTAAAAGGAAGCTAGTTGAGGCCCCTATCATTGTTACATTGGATTGGTCAAAACCATTTGAGATCATATGTGATGCAAGTAGTGTTGCCCTAGGAGCTGTGCTGGGATAAAAGAAAGACAAATTATTTTATCCAATTTATTATTCCAGTAAAGCACTGAATGAAGCTCAAAAGGACTACACCATCATAGAACAAGATTTTCTTGTAGCTGTCTATGCCTTTGAAAAGTTTCGAGCTTATTTGCTAGGAATCAATGTGGTGGTCCACACTCACCACACATCCTTGAGATATATAATAGAGAAATAGGATGCAAAGCCAAGGCTGATTAGATGGGTGCTTCTACTTCAAGAATTTGTCTTTAAAGTAAAAGATAGAAAGGGGTGCGAAAACTAAGTTGCGGATCATCTATCCAGGATGGAAAGTGAACAAGCAGTTAGAGATGAATTTTAGATCAATGATGCATTTCCAGATGAAGAAATATTTGCTACTATTATGGAGAAAATACCTTGGTATGCTGATTTTCCAAATTATGTGGTGAGCGAGGTGGTACTACAAAATCTTTCCTTTCATCAAAGGAAAAAGTTTCTCCATGGTGTGACCCATTACTTCTGGGATAAGCCATATCTTTTTTGGTGATGTACGGGTGGTATTATTAGGTGGTTGTAAGACCCCACAAAATTCTCTCGTAGTCTGAGCCTTAGAGCGCGTTCAGTAAAGTGTTAATCTGGCCTTAAAAGGTTAAGAAGTGTATTCCCTAGTGAGAAGAATTTTGAACTATGTAGAATTTCCCCAATATCAACTTTTTTTCATGTAGAAAATGGAATAAGGTTTCCATCGATACAAAACTAACCCAAATACGACACTCGGGGAAAGAGTTAGAGCCATTTTAGTGAGACAGTGTGCCACTTGGAACTTTAGCGCATCACGGAGCCAGCCAAAATTGCAATCGTAAAAAATTTAGTGAGTCTCCACAATTATGGCGCATTGCACCAAGGTTTAATTTCAGTATTCTAAATTTCTAGTGCACCGACATGATTCCACCGCGTCGCGGTGCCATTCTAGTTCACAACTAAGGTGGAACCACGATTTCCACTGTATCGCGCCATCAAGCAGTTTTTCAATTGTCTAATTTCTAGTAAGCTAGCGCGATTATGGCACATCGCGCCAACATGTAAAATTGGGATTTTTCAATTTAATTCCATGGGCGAAAAAGGTCTTTTCCCAAACCCTATATATACCCCTTAACACAGAATTTGGCCTCATTTCACCTGAAGTATCATTGTTTTCTCTCAAAGTTGTTAAAGAACAAGAGCTAGAGTTTCTTCAAAATTAAAACCCTTCCTTCTTCTTCAAAATAAATTAAGAAATCAATAATCTCTCCAAGATCTTTCCAGAAAGAGTTTCTCTAAGGTATGTAGATGTTGATTTTTTGGTCTCTTTCATCCAAGAAGCTCAAGAACCCTTTTTAAAATTTCAAAGCATTTATGTTTATGAGTTTTCATGATTCATGTGAGTTGAAATTGATGTTCATGTTATTATTGAGTTGTGATTCATGTTTATTTACAAGGTTTTCAAGCTTTGACCCTAGTATCTGGTATTCATGTGATATTCATGATAAACCCTCTTCAGATTGCTTGTTAAGTGGTGTGTTCATGTCAATTAAGTGTAGAAATTGTTGAATAAGAAAATCATGCTCCCCATATGCTTGATAAAATGCTTATGTGAATAAATTAGAGCCATTATATCATGTTGACTAGAAATCCCCAATTGTGTGTAAGCCCATTCATGTCAAGTGTTTGTTGAAAAGCCTTAGTGAATGAATTGGGGGCATGATAGCATAAAATTCCCCAATTTTTTGCTCTTTTATACATGTTAAGACTTTAATACATGCTAATTGTTCGAAGAATGAATTGTAACATGATAGCATGAAGTTCCCCAATTATGTGTTCTCCCGTATATGCCAAGACTTAAATATGTGCGAAGTGCTTGATGCAAGGCCTTGTTGAATGAAGTATGATCCAATAGCATTTATCCTTGTACTATTACATGTTTATAATTCATAAATTCTTGAAGTGATGCCTTAGTGTTTGTGATGGTGAATGATTGCCCATCGTCTTGATTATTCAAGAATATTCATGTTTTACTTTTATGTTATGAGTCTTGGGGGGTATTTATACCAGACAATTTAGCTGCAGTCTAGAGCTCGTGTAAGTTTTCATGATAATATCAGTCAAGCCATGATTCTTAGAACTCAGTGAGTTATAGAACTCTATATTCTCAGATAGATACAGAACTTAAGAAATCCCAGTAATCTCCGTAATCGCTGTAATTTTAGTATCGCTAGTAATCTAGCCTCAGTTTTGTACCCAGCTCATATCTAGTAGTATTCAAGTGTTCGGTTCTGATCTCTATAGTAATTGAGTACTCTATTCAAATTTCAGTGTCGTTTAGTTAGATAACGAGATTCAGTAGTATTCCGTTAGATACAGAACCAAGTGAATTCAGCTTAACTCTATCAGATCATTAGAGAAACATGATCAGTAGCAGATTTATCTTAGTTTGTGTTCATTTAAGAATCAGTTCAGAGTCTTTTAGTTGGGAGTAGGAGATAGCACCGAGCGAGGGCAAGGATAATGGCTCCCCATCAAAAAGGCAGAGTCATTAGGAGAAATCCCTAAACCCCAGAACTGCGTAGCTAGCACAGGATGCAGAAGTCACCCGCCAGGAAAGGCTAGTCACCTGTCAGATAGGCTTGACTATTATATTGCCTTAGTCTTGACTTCCTGTAAAGGTCACTTGTCAGATAGGCTTGACCAGAGAGGTCTTTACCCGTGGCATGGTATTGACACCCTTCTACCTGGGGTTACAGGTTGGACCCTACCAGTTGAGATTTGGGGCATGTTGGTTAAGTGACTACTTTCCATAGTTACCGTTTCAGTATCAATCTTCTGAAATCAGGACTGTTAGATACCGTCATCTATCTCAGTGAGGAACTTAGATATTTTTATTGATTTATGGACCACCCTCAAATAGGCTTGGTCCCATATAAAGTTATTTTGTATTAGATCTAGAGATCACCTGTAAGATAGGCTTGATCTCAATCTCATAATCAATTGAGTAATCACATTATCAAATCCCAAGATCACCCGTTAGATAGGCTTGATCTCAGTCTCAAATTCAGTTGAGTAATGTCATTATCAGATCTCGAGATCAATCGTCAGATAGGGTTGATCTTAGTCTCAAATTCAGCTGAGTATTCTTGTTGTCAGATTAAGATATGATCATTTCTTATCATTGATAGTAGATTCTTAAATCATCCATTAGAGAGGTTCGATATCCGATACAATCAGTCAAGAGTAGAAAGCTCAAAATTTAGTCATTGATATGAGTAGATTCAGTTAATCAGTTTCAGTATCATCAGTTTTTGAGATCACACACTAGATAAGACTGATCTCAACTGCAGTACTCAGTTATCAGTATCAGATGATTCAGTTTTTAGTATCTCAGGCATTAGTAGTGAGTTCTGGTGGCAGTAAAGTAGTATCCGAGTTTCAGTATTTTGAGTCACGATGATTTAAGTTATGGTTCGAGCATTCATGCATGTGTTCTTATTCAGTGCTCTCATGATAATTCAGTTAAGTAATTGTTTATGCATAAGACTTTGCATTTAGCCTTACCTTATATTCATACTCGGTATATTCCTTTACTGACGTATTTGTACTATGGTGTTTTATTTGACACCATAGGTTCAAAGGCACGAGATCCAGAGTACCCTTAGCAGTTCAGTCCCAGTAAACAGTAGTAAACATAGCAGTGAGTCCTCTTCAGTCGAGGATGATCCTTATTTTTATCATTATCATATTAGATTTGGTTTAATTTCAGTAGATGGAGTTAGTTGAAGCTGTGGCTCTAGCGAATAATATAGAAAAGCAGGTTCTTGCATTTTGAAAGAGAAATATCTTCTCTCGCTTTAGGGTACGACGTACCACTATAAGTGATGGAGGATCACACTTTTGCAACAATATATTCAAAGATGCCTCGGCAAAATATGGAGTCCAACAACATAAGGTGGTTACTGCATATCACCCATAGACCAGTGGGCAGGTAGAGATCTCTAATCAGGAAATCAAATCTATCCTGGCCAAGACTGTAAATGCTAGATGGAAGGATTGGCCTAGGAAGGTGGATGATACCTTATGGGCATATCGAACGGATTTCAAGACACCAATTGGCATATCTTAATACCAATTGGTTTATGTTAAGGTGTTCCATTTGCCAATTAAACTAAAGCATAAAGCATTATGGGAACTGAAGCGGATTAATCTAAACTGGAATGAGGCAGTGAATATGAGACTGGGGTAGATAAATGAGATTGATGAGTTCCTTCTTGGAGCTTATGATTGGGCTTATCTATACAAGGAAAGAATGAAGAAGTACCACGACAACAAGATTAAAAAGCAAGATTTCCAAAAAGGTGACTTGATGCTTCGACTCAACTCCAGACTCAAACTATTTCTAGGTAAGCTCAAATCCAAATGGTCCAGTCCTTTTAAAGTAAGTCAAGTCTACTCATCTGGAGTAGTGGAACTTGAAAATAAAGATAGAAGTATCTTTAAGGTAAATAGGCAATGTGTGAAACTATATATCAGTCCAAAGGACTCGCTAAGGAGTATAGGTATTGTCTATCTGGATGAAGTCTGAGTAATTGAGATAACTCAGTTATGCTGCAACAATAAATCAGGCGCTAGTGAGAGACAACCTATAGTGTGTTGTTATAAAGCACTAGTTTGAGTATTTTGGTGTTTTTCTTTGTACAAGCTGAAGGCTTTGTGTAGGTGTACAGGTCTGACAGTGCAGGAAAACAAAAGCTTAGAAAGTTTGGGGATGATCGATGGGTTACCCAACGGATCATCGGTGACTCGGCGTATCATCGTGGTAGCCATCGCAACAAAGTCCGAAAACCAAGTTACTAGAAGAATCGCGATGGTTTGATTGATGGACTGTCGCATACTCGATGGACCATCGAATCAACCATCGCCATTGTGCCCCAAGGTAAGTTCTTTGGAATAGACCGATGGGTCTCCTGACGGATCATTGCTTATGTTCCAGACTATTGTACAAACTATCGCACATAACCCTATTTTAGTGGGTCGGGTCAGATCAATTTAAATAGCCAATTTTTTATTCTTATCTAAACCAAATGGTTTTAAATATTGATAATTTAAAGAGGTTGAGTAACTCCCGAACTATTCAATGCACCTGAATCCTTTTATTCTTTCTGAAGACTTTCCACTTCCCTCTTCCCCATCTATTTAAAGTCTATATTCTCTTTGTTCTTTCAATCAAAAGCAATAAAGAGTTCTTCATAAAAGTCAGGTGTCATATTGTGTCTGGTGTTTAGAGTACAAATAAGGGGAATAAGAAAGTACTGCAACACTAAGGTATGTTCTCTGCATTACTTTCTATGTTATTCAACACCAAGAATAAAGAAAGCATGTTAAGTTTGTAATTTTGAAATATTTTAATCCAATCTTAAGTTCGTCTGTGTGGGTCTGAACAGAGACAAAATATGAAGAACTCTATCCTGGGTGAAGTCTGAGTAGCCCATTGATCAAGAAAAAGCAAAATGAGTAGTGTATTATTGCTGAAAAAGCAATTAATAATCATGCTTGATATAAAAGTATGCAAGGTGTTTGATGAAATGTTGAAATGAAGCCTGAAAGTGGAAATGATAGGCGATCATCAGAGAAATAGACCGTCAGATACGATCCACCACCTGAAATCATCGCCACTTCTCAGAGTCAAGGTTACTGGAATGACCCCAGCGGTTTGGGTTGATGAACTATCACAGGACTGATGGACCGTCGCCCTAGCTGTTGCCGGTCCATACTTTTTCCTGTCTTCCAGTTTTTGTCTTCAAAATGATAAACGTTTCACTTGAAGGTATTATGGCAAAAAAATTACCAAGAACCAGAGGTGGAGGTAGAGGCCAAGGGGCCAGACAAGGGCTATTATAAGATGCAGATGCCCCGGCACACAACACCTGGCAAAATTGTCAAGTTATCTCTTCATTATCCTAGTCTGAAGAGGAGGGTAAAAGTAGTAGCAGAAGCAGCTCAAGTTTAAGTATAATTGAGAAAGGGGTTAAAGTATCTAACCCCAACAAAGAGGAGAGTCCAAAACAAGGGGACCCTAATTTGGTTCGACGCAAGGATCCCCAAGTGAGGGAAGTTATAAGGTGGCGGGTTGAGGGTACTTGAGAGAATTTCTACAAAGTATTAGCACCAACAGACACAGTAGCCACAAAGAGGTCTATTTTTGAGGAACATATGATTATGACAACAAAATTGCCCGAGTACCCAGAAATTAAACGCCGATTCAATAAATATGAGTTGGCATGGATGTGCAGACCACTTGGATCCTATCAACCAAACTTGATATGTGAGTCTTTTGAAAATTATTTGGCATTGCTGGATAAGAACTATCCCCAATGCCAATCAGCTGCTGATATGAACAAACAGACATAGTCCCTGTTCTTGGAGTTAACATAGATATCTCAGAGCGTACGTTGAACAGAATCTTGTTCAGAGCTGAATATTAGATACCAATAGCAATAACGAACTTAGTTCTTTGGTTGTTCACACAGAATGAACAAAATTTAGGGTTAGGTATATTACTAACAGACAGAGGAGAGCCTGCATGGCTGCACAATCCCTGCAAAAAGATATCCAAGTCGTCCCTAAGCTTTAGGGCTAAGTTTTGGTTGGCAATTGTGAGGTTAAGGTTGATACCAACAGGTGGGAATGACGTATAGATCTCACTGGAGTTGTGATTATCGCTTCTTTGATTGAGGGGTTGACAGTGGATTTTGTCCACATCATTTCTAATGGGTTCTTTTACTGCGCTCACAAGACTCAGACTGTACAGCTATTTCCATGCCTTATCACAAAATTGTACAAGCAAGCGAGGGTACCTTTGATCATTGGATTAGATAATGTGGTCCATGAAATACACAAGAAGAATATTGAAAATAGTAGGGATGATTCAAAGTTTGACATGCGAGTCAACAAAACCTAAGCTCAACAAACTCAGTCGGCACTAATTCCTGATTCATCAAAATTCTCTTCAGGTATTCTACTACCTCTTGCTATGTATGGGCCCCCAAACACATCTGCAGGTTTAGCTTTGATGCCCATGGGTGGTACCATAAATTATGCATCAGTACCACCCCAATATTCTGAGTATAGGCTAAACCAAGAGCATTTTTCAAAGACAGTCCAAGCACAGAAGTGTTTTAAAAAGCAATTGGCTATATGAGGGGCATATTTCAAACCTTTGGTTAAGATAATTATTGACGAAGCAGTGAAGCCTTTCAGGAACATACATCTAAGAATGGACAACATGGAGGAGCGAATCAACAAGAAGCTGGATACCATGTCTATCCTGGATTTTTGTAAAATTGATGAAGGAAGTTAGACAAATCTGGGCTAACATTGATAAGATGAATCAGCCGCCATATCAGCCTATATTTGAACCAGGCTAGATGAAAAGTGATGAAGATGAAGGTCTTATTGTCTAAATAGGGAGACCGATCAAAGATAAGGGTAAGAAAGTAGTGAAGACTGATGAATAGGCTACATAAAAGGCTGTTAAAAGAAAGAGACTTGAAGCCATGTCAACAGAGGAGCGAGACCATCATGACATGAAGAAAGAAAGAAAAAAATCAAGGAAAGATAAGGATAGAAAAAGGAATAGACTAGAGGATGAAACAGCTGGAATGTCCACCAGCTCTACCCCAGTTAGGAGGCAAACTATAGATCCTGCTGGAGATATGGTACCTCCAATTCTAGAGAAAGAGATTGTGAGCACCCCCATCACCATGGGGGTCTATATTGTACCTAGTGAGGATACTGGAGCCTCACCACACTTCACAAAGGCCTCAGATAAATAAGAGGCAATACAAGTATTTCCCCTCCTTTGTAATTTAATTATATGCATTGAGGACAAAGCATTATTTTATGTGGGGGTGGGATTTTCTTGTACCATGGGAGGTTTTGATGCTAATATTATTTTCCTCCGATGTTCTATCTGGGAAAACCGGCATGTCTAGGTTGTTATTAAGTTGTTTCATTTTACATTTCTTATCTAGGAAAGTTATTGCATTTTTATTTAATGATGTTTATGTTGGCATAAGCTTATATATGAGAATGATAAGTGATTGTGGAAAAGTGTTTTTGTACATTTTTTATATAATTAATTCTCTTTTTTCTATTGGTAAAAGTGTTGTGTAACCATCTGTGACTCTGAAACTGGCATATGAATATAAGTAATAATAGCCATATGATACGAGTGCCAAGAGTTAGTAGAATAAGAATTAACTTAGTTCTTGTGGATGGGAGTGTTTGTATTGTTCTGACATATATGGTAAACCCAAAACTTACCTGGTTCATTAGCTATTATTTTGTTTTAGACTCAATAAGATAGGATAGTAGGCCTCCTTATTTATTAGTCAGTTTAGCCAAAATAATGAGCCACAAAAAATCTTTTATTTCCATTGAAACCCTGTTGAGCCTTGTTCATGATTGTTCAACCCAAATAAATAGTGAGTCACTCCCTAGAAGGCGTTAGAACTTAGCTTTGGACATTATGCACTTTAACTTAGGCAAATTGCCTAAGTTGAGGGTGGCTACTATGGATTTTTACAGCCTGGGAGGCTGAGTTGAAATTGATTTGAGAGGTAACACCCGACCCTAGTCTAGTTAGCTATCTAAATAGATATTTTGCACCTTAAATTTTTGCATCAGCATAAGTTAATGGTGGTTTATGCTGTACTTCTAAAAGAAATATAGGGTAAGACAAGGGCGTGGATGGATAATATTGATTGTAAATAAGTAAAAGGAACCTTAATTCTGGTGAGTAGCTACTAAAAAGGGTGAAGAGAGTGAACTTCTATACTTTAAGTCACGTACCTAAATAAATAACTCCCACTGAGCTTAAAACCTCATTACAACCCTTAGTAAGTCCAACTTGATCTTAGCGAGTAAATCATAAGAAAATGTTAGATGATATAGGCAAGCCTATGGGTGTACACTATATTTAAAACTTCTATTCTGAGAGTGAGAGTATTAGTTTTGTCCATAGATTGATTATATAGAAAAAGAGGTGGACATCATTGGTTGTAAGGGCAAGACAGTTATCTGTAGACTGCTGATTCCCTTAGGGTATTGTATTTATGGCTATAAATATGTTGAGTAGTAGTTGATACCAGTTATAGAACCTTATGCATCCGAGAACTTAGCCGAATAGGTAATTGAATGATTGTATAGATATGTTGATATGAATGTTGAGTGCCCATCATAATGTTTTTCATATATGTATCTTGGTGTTGGGTTGCTTGAGGAAAAGCAATTGCCTTAAGTTGAGGGTGCTGATGTTCTGGCTTTTGACAGAATATTTTAGCCCTTTTTCTTAGGATAATTGTGTGCTTTTAAGTAACTATTGTTGCATTTAACTATGTACTTTAGTTTTTTCAGGATAAGAACTGAGTGTAAATGATAACTTGGATAAACTGGTCAAATCAAAGGAAAAATATCATCAAAGGATTAGGTGATAGATCGTCAACCTTGCGATGAACTATCGGTCTGAACCGTCACTCAAAAACAAAAAAAACAGTTACACTGGACAACCTGTGATGATAGAAGCGATGGACTATTGAATCTACAATGAACCGTCGGCCTAAACCCTCACTAAGAAATAGAATGAGGATACACTGGATGTCATAAGATGGTCCAGGCAATGAACCGTCGGCCCTGCAATGAACCATCACCCTTCTCATCGCCCAAAAATAGAACATAGATTCACTAGTGCTCCAGTGATGGTCTATGTGACGGACTATCGCCTCATCGACGAACCATCAATCAACTCGTCGAGCATGAAATGGCAACTCTGAGTTTTAATTTTAAAATTTCAGTTCTTGAAACATATAAATATCAAGTATTAGGGTTTAATCCATATTTTTGGTCATTAGTTTCATACTGCCTCCTCTATTGAGAGTTGTGTAACACTTTTTATTTAGATTTGAATCTAGAGATTGGGATTCGATTATTAGTTTTTATATTTTCCAATGAAGATTGAGAAAAATAATATTGTGACTTTTGTAAGTACTTTCTTGAATCCATTTATGAACATCACTATATCTTTTATTTATTACGTAGATATCAGTAGCTAAACTCGCATAACTAGGGTTATAGGAGCCTTGATGTAGAGAACTATTTTGGGGTTGTGAATTGGTCTGATTTCTAATATCTATAAAAATTGCATGAATCTTTCTTAATTATAATGATATCTCTTGGTTACAAACTTGAGAAGTTAGCCCATCAACACCACTTGTCTGACAAGAAAGTGGATACTGGGAAAAGAAATAGTTCACATGAACTTCATAGGTTTACCCTTAGGGATAACTGGTTGATGCCTTAAATGGATCAACCCTCATGAGAGTTTTATTTAATAATGCATGAATCCTTTAAGTTTGAGAGAAGTAAAAAGTGAAACACTCATTAGGTTGATAAACATGTGAGTAATTATTAGAATTCAATAATTCTTGCAATTGAACACATAAGTTAGAATTCGAACACAAAATCATAACCCTAACTATTTGAACATCTTGGTAAGAATAACTCTAGTTAATTCATTATCATTGAAATTACATCTACATTAACTCTCAGTAGCTGGACTTTGAGTGATATAAATATGAAAGAATTTTGTTAAAACATTCAAACTCCCTTTTACTTAAGAACCTTAGATCAACAGTCTAATAACAGTCACAATACTTACTAAACACGGTATTCCCTATAAGATTCAACACCCTAGCCATTTGGGTTCTAAATTTGACAGCGACAGCTTACTCTCTCATAAGAGAGGTGTAATTTAGGTGTATCAGTCATCACTAGTATTAAAACAACACAACAATAAGTGACTAGGCATCTATATACTAGAATCACATCTCTATCACAAAGTTCAAGGATAAATCATATAATAAGAAATCCTTAATGTTAAACTATGTTTAACATGCTTATAATTTAGATAAAAGGGTCCGACGACCATAAAAAATATTTTATCCTAAGGTTTGAGGCACCTTTCTAGTCCCAAATTTCCTAAACAAGCTAAGTCATAATATACTAGCTATAGTTGTGGAGCCGACAGTTAGGCTAAGGGGATAAGAAAGGGGTAGAAATAGGGCAACAAAAAGAGAGCGACACCCATTTAGGGTGGAGCTCAGAGAAATATTAATATAATAATCAGAGGTTAGTATCATCTTTCTCAACCTAGGATAATTTTAAGAGTTTGAAGCAGTAGATAAGTATGTTATGGAGAAGGAGTTAACGACATCAATTAGAGGTGCATCTCTTTCTCTGATGTTTTTTATGATTGTTCAGTAGGTTTTAGCTTTTTTATTGGGTTGGCTGGTAGTGAGGCCCTTTTCACCATGTCAACTTTCCATGTTTTAGGTAATTATACTGCCGCTACAATGGCTCCAAGGATGGATGAGGTTTGAGGGACTGATGTTATCCGTCTTCTCGTTGTGGGTCCTATTATGACCAAAAAATAAACATGAGTTGACAACTAAGTTTCTAAAGATGAAACATCCATGTTTTCAGGGTACTAAGTTGGAAGATGCTTTTAAGTTCATCATTGACTATTATGAAATTTTCATATATTGGTGATGGTTCAATAACATAGGGTTGATTTTGTACTTTATTGTAGTACAAAGATACTAAGTTGTGCTGAAGAGACTATGTAGAGTGGTGGACACTAACATTACCTCTTTTGACATAGGAATAGTTCCATGCACTATTATTAGAGAAGTATATACCCCGACCATTCATTAGCATATTAAAGATGTGTTTCTAGATCTTGAGCAAGGTAATATGTCAGTCGCACTATACGAGATAATATTCCATGATCTATCTCATTATGTTATTCAACTGTTGGGCATTAACAAAGAGATGATCTATTTATTTCTGAAAGGATAGAAAACTGATCTTTTGGTATTGTCTATTTGCATGAATTCTATCAGGAAGTTTTTAATGAGGTGTTTGATTATGTAAAAAATCTTTAAGGGGTTATGCAGGCTGGTTAGGCTAAGGAATTAGCCATGAAGTCCCACAATGCTGGCAACTTCAATGGTTATTATTCCAGGGGTAATAGACAACAGTCTTGGAAATCCTAACAAATTTTGTTCGTATTGTCAACTCTTACTGTGGGTCTAGCACAGACATTTTCTTATTCCCTAGTTATGAGAGACTTATAGCTTCTTTCTATTATACTAGTGGGCATTCACTTGAGCAGGTTTTATTTATTATTATGGTGTTGTCGATCATTTTAAAAAGAAGTGTCTTTTAAGATGGCCAGGTGGTATGTTATATTAGAAAACTTGAGCTATAGTTCCAATAAGAAAAGGTGAAGGAGATAATTGTAGGGGTCCTCCTCAAAGTAGATGGGGTAATCAACAGCGCTATCAGGGTGGTCAATGAAATGGTAGTGTAGGGAGATGTGGGTCACAACTATTGTGAAATTTAGACTAGATTGATGACGATTCTCACTTTTATGGTTTTCCAGGAAAGACTGATGTTGAGGTTTCTAATGTAGTTATTATAGGTATTATTATAGTTAGTGATGAAATAGCTTATGTTTTATTTGAATCGGCATCTACCTTCCTATATGTGTCCATTAAGTGTGCCTTCGGTGTGAACTTTGTCTATGATGTACTATATTCTCTTGTATATATGTCTATTCCAGTTGGAGAGTCTGTGATGGTAACAAATTTTTATCATTTTTGTGATGTGTTATGGATTTTTAAACTAAGGTAAACTTGATAATTTGGTCATATTGGATATTGATGTTATTCAGGATATGGATTGGTTATCTTTATATCATGTTTTCCTAAATTATAATGCTATGGAAATGAATTTAGTCATGTCGGGTATGGATAAACTAGAGAAGAAGGGTATGCATAGGGCTCAAACTGTAAAAAGTATATCTATCATTCTGACTAGGAAGCTAGTGGGAAAGGGTTGTTCAACCTTTCTAGTTAATCTCTCAATTATAAGTGCGGTGCGTCCTTCAGTTGAGTCAATTCCATTGGTTTAAAATTTTAAAGAGATATTTCCTATGCATTTTCCTTTGTATACCTCCATATAGGGATCTTGATTTCTGTATTGACTTAGAGCAAGGCACTCACCCAATTTTTATTCATTCTTTTACATGGCTCTAGATGAGTTGAAAATACTCAAAACTTGGAATTAGAAACATAAGAATAATGTATTTATTTATTCAAGTGGCTCTCTTAGGGTGCTCCAGTACTATTTTTTAAGAGTAAAATGGTAGCATGGGCATATGTATTGATTATAAATAGTTGAACAAATTTTACATCAAGAATATATATCTACTGCCTTGGATAAATGATCTTTTTGATTAGTTATAGTGTGTGAAAGTATTTTCCAAGTTTGGTTTTAGGTGAAGTTATCATCTACTAAAAATAAATTGGAGGACAAACCTAAGACAACCTTTAAAACTCGATAAGGACATTATGAGTTCCTAGAGATGTGTTTTAGGTTGACCAATGTTCCAAAAACCATTATAAGCTTGACTAATGGTATATTAAAGTCATTTTTAGTTCATTTATTATAGTTTTGATTGATGATATTTTGGTTTAGTCTAATAGTAAGGAGGAACATTCATGCAATCTTTGTATTTATTTGGAAATTCTAAAGAAAAACCAGTTATATGCTATGTTTTTTAAATGTGAGTCCTGGTTGTCTTTAGTTGTCTTCGTAGTGATGCAGTTTAAAAAAGTGGGAGATGGTGGTTTTCTAGAAGATTGAGGTGGTTAAGGGGTAGGCTCAATCTAGCTTTGTGATTGAGGTTCGGACTTTTGTGGATCTTCCAGTTATTAGTACAAGTAGAAGAATTTTGCATCTATTGGTACTCTATTGAAAAGTTTGAGCCAAAAAGAGGTTTCATTTCAATGTTCGGATAAGTGTGAGGAGATCTTAAAAAATCAAAAGAAACTTTTGACAACAACTCTTATTCTTTCATTTCTTGTTGAAGGTAAATATTTTGTTATTTTATGTGATGCTTCATTTTTGAGTTTGGGTGCTATATTGTAAAGGAAAACAACATCATTGCTTATGATTTGTGGTAGTTAAAGCCTCATGAAATAAATTGCTCAACTCATGACTTGGAGTTAGCAGAGGTGGATTTTGCACTCACAATTTGGAGATACAATCTTTATGCTATCAAGTGTGAGGTCTTCACAGAACACCAAAGGCTACAACACGTGTTTACCTAAAGGGATTTGTATCTAAGACAAAAGGGGTAGATAAAGTTGTTAATGAATATGACGTGACTATGTATAATCATTTGAGTGAGGCTAATGTGCTGGCAGACATATTGAGTTGTAAAGAGGGATGTGTACTTCAGCTTTTGTAATGGTGTCAAGGTGACCATTGGATCGAGTGTTCCAATCTCTATCATCTCAGTATATATAATTTGATGTTTTAGAAAGAGGTAAAGTGTTTGTTAGTATGGAGGTCAAATCAATATTCCTCGAGAAAATTAAGGCCAAAGAATTTGAGAATGGGATGTTGAACAGACTTTTGAATAATGTGGTACATAGTGAGGCTTCTGGCACAACTGTGATGCCCCGAAAAAAATTCCGCTAAGATCTTGGACGAATATGTCTTGAATTCTATTCTTTATAGTGATTAATAATTTTTCTGTGTGGAATTCCTGGATATACGACCCGTCATCGTGTAGAGCATCGAATAATATTTTCAACGATATATGAATCATCCAAAACGGACACTCGAACGATGAGTTATGATCATTCCGATCTAACCGTGAATAGTGGTGATAAGTAAATATACAGGAAAAAAAGTACTGAGACTAGGCTAATTTTAGGGTCAACTTCAAATGATCATAACTCCTTGTACATAATGATCTGGGTGAGCTACTATATATATCAACAGAAAGCTCTGAAAGTCCTCTTTCCAATGAAATTGGTTTCATCCAAATTGGTCATCGGAGCAAAAAGTTAATGTCGATCTACTTCAGCCTATCAAAATAGTCCACCAAAGGACAGATTTGACATTATTTAATTTTTAAGGGTATTTTGGTCATTCCTACTCCAATCCATCCGAGTAAACCATGGATTTAAGTCCATTAAGAGCATTCAATAGCTCATTTTTCTCCAAAATTTCCTAAGGCTCACACCCCAACCTTACTACTCCAAATTTCATCCTTCTATGTCTCTTGATTGAACTGTAGAAATTTTAAATTGATTTGGCATTCGAGTTGATCATGTTAAGGGATTTGAGAAGCACCCTTTATTTTTATGAATAAAGTTCCAGAGTCGGAAGTTCATATTCATCTTCCATTTTTAGGTATGTGGTGCTTTGAACAAGATTATCCTTTTGATCTTGTGCTCGATATTTTTGTTGAATTGCATTTACATAAGATTTTACATGTTTTACCATGAATTGGAAATATGATTCTATATCTTATATTATTGTCCATGAGCTATGGGATTATGTCATCCGATATGTGTATAATGTTGAGATGGAATTATGTCCAAAAAGTATTTGATTATGAGAGTATGATGATTTAATTTGTTAAGCCTTGATTTATACTATCATTATACTATTTTCTTATTATGAATTTATAATTGATATTGGAAATTCTATATCCCTACTATGGGTTGATGTCTCAAGTACCTTTTAATAAGAGTTGGATGGCAAATTGAGAAATGTTGATAGTGAAGTTGCAATGAGTCTTGGTATTTTTCTGGATGGTTATGTATTGAGTCTTCATATCCTCGTCTAAATGTCCAGTCGGTTATGGTTCAATGCATTGATACCTTATTGATGTTGAGGAATATTAAAATGTTTTGAGCTAAAATGTGTTGAGTTAGGAATCCACAAATTGATATGATTTGATAAATGAGAAAGAGATTTGATTTAGTCTTTACAATAGATCCTTGTGATGTTGTGGTGGGTTTCTTAACACGTTCTGAGCTTGTCGGGGAGTAGTACTTAGCACCGAGAGGGAAATTTGGTATTTCCCCAAACCTATGTGTCACCGTAGGGTTGTTTGATGATGATATTATTGGCCAGAGAGCCCGATTATGATTATTGTAGTTTTAAGTTAGTACTCCCTGGCAAAGAGTATGACACTCCCATCAATGAGGGTTTGAAACGTTGGTATTACACATAACTCATGTGGGGTTGTCGGTTATAGGAAACTCCCTTGTCCATAAGAGTTTTGTTTATTGAAATACTGAATCACTCCGAGTTTTGATGTGGTAAGTCAAGTTGCCTATGATGATCTTTAATGATTTATGAGGTTTTTCTCCTATATTTCCTATCTAAGATGTTATGAGTTGCATGATTCAATGTCACTCAAGCCAGGTGTGTCATTATGGTCCATATATATGTTTTTATTAAATTTATGATATTATTTATATTTTGCATGTGCCCCCATATACTCAGTACATATCTTGTCCTGTCCCATATATTCTTACCATGATGTAGGTTCAGGTATCAGCCGCAGCCGCAATAGTGATATCCGAGTGCCGCATCTACGTTCCTTCAGTGGTGAGTCCTTATATTTCGAGGACCAAGTTGCTAGTTTTGGTTCTGTTTTTTTATGATCCCTTTGGTCTGTTGAGTCAGTTGGGGTTTGTCCTAATGGCGTGTTGATTTTGATATATATAGACTATGTCAAAAAAGTGTATTGTTGGGTTGGTTTTGAATAGATATTCCATATATATATAGTCTAATGATATTCCATGCCATGTTCGATGTGATATGATATGTACTTATATATATCCTTAGTGTAGCATGTATGTTGTTGTGTTGGAACCCAAGTGTAGTGTTTTGGCTTAAAGGGTTTGCTTGAGTCTACGTGTAGCCTTGGGCACCGTGTTGTATCTCGGGATGATATTTTGGGGTGTTAAAAACTTGGTATCACAGCCTAATATTGTGAAGAGTCCTAGGGAGTCTGACAAGCCGCGTTACGTAGAGTCTTGAGCATCGGTGTGTAGTGCCCCACACCTATGATTAAGAGGCTGCGGGGTGTTCTAGGAAAAATTGTTTCTTTTTTCTACAAGAGTCTATCATGCTTGTAACTGTTTTCTTCTGCTGTTAATTTGTACATTCTTATGACAAAAAATGCCTCCACGTCAAGCTCGCGGAAATAATAACCAACCTCAACTCTTTCATCAATTAAATGAGACGGTATCCCATGCCGAATTTCGAGCAGATTTTCAGACGCTAGCCCAGGTAGTTACCACCAATACTCAGGCCAACTCTCTACCTCCACAGGAAAATAATTTGGCAGCATCATAAATTCATGACTTTATGTGGATGAATCCACCAGAGTTTCATGGGTCGAGAGCAGGCGAGGACCCGTAGATGTATGTTGATAAAATAAAGAAAATTACACAGATTATGCATGTGACTGAGGAAGAAAGTGTGGAGCTACTTCTTATCGGTTGAAGGATGTTGCCTATGACTGGGTGCAGATGTGGAATAAGGGTAGAGAGAAAGATACCACTCTGGTGACTTGACAATTATTCTAAGATGTTTTCTTAGATAGATTCTTTCCTCCTGAGTTATGGGAAGCTAAGATAGAGGAGTTTATGAATTTGAGACAAGGATTCATGTCGGTTAAGGAGTATTTCTTAAGTTTAATCAGCTATCAAAGTATGCTCCCAATACAATGGCTGACTCGAGGACTAGTATGAAAAGGTTTCTAACTGGGGTGTCGAGTTATGTGGTGAAAGAATATAGATCTGCTATGATCAACAGGTGGATTGATCTTCCTAGGTTAAATATTCATGCCCAAAAGATTGAGTCAGACAAGATAAAGGAAAGAGAAAGAGTAAGAGGGATTAAGAGAGTTAGATCGGAGCAACAGGGGTCTAGTCAGACTAGATTCTTCAGAGGGAATTGCCCTCAGTTTCTGAGACATCCATTTATACCTGTGCCTTCCTTATCTAGTGCTCCGGTATATCGGGGTAGGCAGGAGCTCGAGAATAGGTAGGTACCTTCCAGGTCTTAGGACCGTGCAAGCAATTGGCCTCGACCTCCTTCGTGTGCTAGGTGTGGTAAACACCATTTTGAGGAGTGTTATATGGGGCAGCGGGGCTATTTTGGTTGTGGCAAATTAGGCCACATACTTAGAGACTTCCTGTATGCCAGACAGCAGAGTCGTGATGCCTGTCCCTAGAGTCAGGCTACCAGTGCCCCGCCTCCCACAGCCCGTCCAGTTCTTCGTCAGGTGCTTTATCTAGTACTGCTGGCAGTCAATGCCAGAATCATTTCTATGCTATACCACCTCATTAGGAGTAGGAGGGCTCTCCCGATGTTGTCACTGGTATGCTCCGTGTTTTCTATTTTGATGTCTATGTATTGATGGACCCCGATTCGATTTTTTTTATGTGACACCTCTAGTTGCTATGAATTTTAAAACAGCTCCTAAACTAATTTCTGAGCCTATTTTGGTTTCTACTCTGATAGGAGAGTCTGTCATTGTTAAGCGGGTGTATAAGAAATGTCCCATTACTATCTTTCATTGGGTTATGTATGCTGATTTGATTGAGCTAGATATAGTTGACTTTGATATCATTCTGGGTATGGATTGGCTTCACTCGTGCTATGCGTCTATTGATTGTCATGCCCATGTGGTCAAGTTTTAGTTTCATGGTGAACCTATTCTCGAATGGTCCAGGAGTTCTGTGATTCCTAAGGGTCATTTCATATCCTATCTCAAAGCTAGGAAGTTGATTTCCAAGGGTTGCATCCACCATTAGTTCAGGTTAAAGACACTAAGTCTGAAACCTCGACGATTCAGTCAATTAATGTTGTTAATGAGTTTCTTGATATCTTTCCAAAAGATTTCCTTGGAGTACCTCTTGATAGAGAGATAGAGTTCGAGATTGACCTTCTTCCTGATACTAAGCCTATTTCCATTCCTCCGTATCGTATGGCTCCCATAGAACTTAAAGAGTTGAAGGAGCAATTGAAAGATCTTTTAGACAAAAGCTTTATCAGACCTAGTGTGTCCCCGTGGGGTGCACCTGTCCTATTTGTGCATAAAAAAATGGTTCTTTGCAGATATGTATTGATTACCGATAACTTAATAGGGTTACTATCAAGAGTAAATATCCGTTTTCTCTAATAGATGATTTATTTTGTCAATTGCAAGGTGTGAGCTACTTTTCGAAGATAGACCTCAGATCCGGCTATCACCAACTTAAGGTTAGGGAATGTGATATCCCCAAGAGAGCCTTCTGAACATGTTATGGTTATTTTGAATTTCTAGTGATGTCTTTCGGGTTAACTAATGCTCCAGTGGCTTTCATGGATCTTATGAATCGTGTATTCCGGCTATATCTGGATTTATTTGTAATAGTGTTCCTTGATGATATTCTTATTTACTCCCAAAGTGAGGGTGATCATGCGGATCATCTCCGAATCGTGTTGGAAACTCTTTGAACTCATCAGTTGTATGCTAAGTTCAGTAAGTGTGAGTTCTGGCTGAACTCTATATCCTTCTTGGATCATGTTGTTTTTTCCAAAGGTGTTAGAGTTGATCCTTAAAAGATAGAGGCTATAAAGAGTTGGCCTAGACCTATTTCTCCTTCTGATATCTGAGGTTTCTTGGGTCTAGCTAGTTATTATCATTGTTTTTTGAAGGGTTTTCATCTATTGCGTCTCCTCTGACCCGTTTGACCTAAAAGAAAGTGAAGTTCCTGTGGTCAGAATCTTGCGAGAAGAGTTTTTAGGAGTTGAAGACTCGACTCACTTCAGCCCCTGTGTTGACTTTGCCTGACGGTGTTGATGGTTTTGTGGTGTATTGCGATGCTTCCAGAGTCTGTTTGGGTTGTGTATTGATGCAAAAGGTCAAGGTTATAGTTTATGCTTCCAGGCAGCTAAAGCCTCACGAGAAGAATTATCCTACCCATGACCTTGAATTAGCTGATGTTGTTTTTTCTTTGAAAATCTGGAGACATTATTTGTATGGTGTCTATGTCGATGTTTTCACGGACTATAAGAGCTTTCAGTATGTATTCACCCAAAAGGAATTGAATTTTAGGCTGAGACGATGGTTAGAACTGTTGAAAGATTATGATATAAGCATGCTATATCATCCGGGC